>NC_043968.1:15063525-15196278 GCF_902148855.1 Sphaeramia orbicularis | reverse complement strand
TGGTATTTATTACACATATTGTGGATTTTCTTTTTTTTTTTTGCAACTGAAGCAGAGTATACACATAAGGATTTTCTAAATTTGAAGAGATTTTTTACCTGTTACAGCCCACACATGAAGAAAAAAATCAGACATTGAACAGTTTTGATCATACTGTGTGGTGTGCTCTGATAATCTCAACACAGCACACCCCACACATAACGATTCTGTTCCACCACCGATCTAGAATCTAGTCCTCCAAGACAGAAATCTTGCGTGATCAAACATGATCTAACAAAAACGAGGAAGAAACAGCAACAACCGGAAAAACACAAACAACATGTCGTTTCAGTTGTGGTATGGCTTGGTGGAGACGTTGAATAGACATTCTTGGGTTTCCCACAGCTCCACAAGATAGTCCTCCATTTCTGAGGTCCACCGAGCTTGTTTCAGGTTGGCCATGTTTGTTTTTATTTAGCCTGCTTCCTTCTTCTTCTGTCAGCTTGCTTCTTGATTGGATACATTCCTTTCCACGTCACAATTCATGGAGTCATGACTCAGAAGTCATCAGCTTTCCCCACTATGGGTGTGAAAAAATATCGGTCGTGCAATATATAGCGATATTTTATTTCACAATACTGTATCAATGTTAAAAAGTACTGTATCAATATTTTTAGGTGTTTTTTTCAAATGCAGATATGGGGGAGGTTCATTTTTGTTTTTTTTATTGTTTATATTGTCTTTATTAGTGTTTAACTCTGTTTTATTAAATAATGGTTATTTGAAGCATCCTAAAAGCACTTTTACTGTCAACTGTAATGTCTGTAAAATATAATTTAAGTTTTAACACAGGAACATTTTGTGATATAATATTAGATCCTGTTGTGATCAATAAAAGTGTGTTTAGAATTTGTGCATATTTCTCATGTAATTCAGTTCTTCCAGGAAATAATCATTTTTAAAAAAGAAACAAAAAAAAAAATCACCTTTTTAACAGTTTCATGATATATAGTGATATATCGCATCGTGATCGTAGTATTGTGATTTGTATCGTATCACCAGATACGTTGCCAATACACACCCCTATTCCCCACACACAAAGATTTTTGGTCGTAAATATTGAACAAGTTTATATTTACAATTGTCGGCCCCAATTATCGGGACAAATTCACTCTTACCACACCTCAGACCACAGGATAATCTTATAGGATATTCTTATAGGATATAAAATAATCTAGCGTTTGCCGTCGTTGGTCAAGAAGGGGGAAAATTGGGACAAAAACAGCTCGATTACCTTTATGTGTGTACCCTGGCAAGGAACCAAATATGGTAATTTCATTGACCTTGATTTTCTACATGACAATAAAATATTTTGAAATATTTAACAAAAGTAATAAAGTCTTGTTATGTCCACCAGTAACACACTAAGACTGAAATTTGGAATTTCAGAGTATTTCTATGAGTGACCTAGTTAAAGAGGGCCCAAACAAAAGACAGAGCCCCCTTTACCTTCTCTAAATCAGTAAAGAGTGTATATAATGGGTTTGTGTGTGTGCTGTTGCTAGAGCTGGAGCTGTGCCAAGGTAATGCTGTGTCTGTGTTGTGGCAAATCTAGTTCATCCCTGAAAGTTCATGTTTAGACATTTAGAGAATAAGTCAAAGTGGACAGGGATGGTTTGTGTGACCTTATACTTGCATTGTTTATACTCCTTTATATTCAGAAGTAGTGCACTAGATGCAGTAACTGTTTCACAGCAGGTGTCAACTGAGTGAAAATCCAGTTTTTCTAGGCAGTGATATTATTGATAGGCCTTGCACAACTCCGAGCCCTTCATTCCTGCATCTGCCTGGTGTTCTGCTGCCCTAAATTCCAGTCATACGTAGAAGATGACCTGTATATTTACACACAGTCAAAGTGACGTGTGGGGAAAAGTCAAACTGAAGATTGATGGCAAGGTCCTCTGAGGGTGTTTTAAAGTCGTGCTCTGTGTGTGGTGTTAAAATGGCTTTGCAATGTGACAATGAAGTGGAAAATATTATATGATCTGATATTAACCCATAAAGACCCAAACAGCCACCGATGACCAAAACCATTTACTGATCTAAACTGTGTAATACCTGTTGATCCACTAATCCTATCAATACATGTAAATAATTGGTGTAAAATACAGTTTGTCATCTTTTCATGGTCATCAGATATGACCCATTTGGACATTCAGAGCTCCGTAGTGAACGTGGAAACACCATCATCTTCTACAACATTGATTCACCTGTAAAAAACATGGAGTTGGACCAATGACAGTAGATGGAAACACTTGGTTTATGTTCAGTTAATGATATATTTTGCTAAAAAAGACACTTTTGCTTCAGTTTTCTCTGTTTTTGATAAAATAACCGTCAGCTTTAATCCGAGCTTTTATGAACATCCACGTGATCAGTAAACTAAATATAGGAAAATACCTGATGTTCACTGAAAAAACGCAAAATACAGATAATAATGTTGTAATAAATGGTGATAAATCACTTAAGAAAAGTTAAAAATAGAGAAAGAGAAAAAAATCAATCATTTGGGAACTGCCACAGAAGTAGCACTGGGTCTGTATGGGTTAATCTTACCTTGTACATATCCTATATTTCCTGTAATATACTTATTTGTTGTACATATCTCTCATCTTTAGTATAGAGTTAGCTTTTGTATAGTTCACCAGTTCTAGTAGTGCATTTGTAGTATATGCGTATTTAATATTTTATTGTGGAACTTTATGCACATGCCTACAATTTTCTTTAGTATTTTTTATTAAATACAGGAAAATACCAGATTTTCACTGAAAAAATGCAAAATACAGTCGGTAATGGTGTACTAAATGGTGATAAATCACTTAAGAAAAGTTAAATATAGAGGAAAAAAATACTTTGGAACTGTCGCACAAGTAGCACTGGGTCTTTACAGGTTAAAATGCAAATTCAACAGTTATCACAGTGTCATACTCTTCTCTCTGCAGTAACCTGCATCTTCATAAATCCTTTTTTTCTTTCTCTTTAGCTGCTGACCTCCAGCCCAGAGAAACTTTCCTTCACCTTACTGTGCGTCTGGGTTTGGTCCATCTCTCTCGTTTCCTGATTCACCAACCGAGAGGTCAAAGGGCACTGACTTTACCCAATGAGGATGGAGACACGCCCCTGCAGCTCGCTCAGAAGGATGGACACCACGCCATGTTTAGAGCGCTAACAACGTAAGGCTGTTGATTTCTGTTGTTGTTTTGTTCCATTGTTAGTTTCAGTATTTCATGTATAATGTGATTCACAGAACTTTTGTTTGTTAAAGGCCACATGTGGCTCAAAGCCATTTAATCATGTACATCATGTTCCATTTTCATGTGCCCAACCCACACCATAGCTCATTAATTAGCACCTGGAACTAAATCAAAAATTTAAAACATGAAACACTGTAAAAAGAAAACTACCCTGATTTTACCTGCTTAAGTTTGTGCAGTTTTTTATTTGCTCTCTTAAAAGCAAAGAGTTAAGTTCCATGCAGTTTATGGTACAAGCAGATATGTATGGAGTAGGTTACAACTTGAATGTACAAAAATGTTGAATAGAAGAGAATAGAATAGAATAGAATAGAATATAATAGAATAGAATAGAATAGAATAGAATAGAATAGAATAGATCTTCACTGTCCATGGAACAATGAAAATCAGTTTAGCTGCTCGTTTCTGTTTAGCAGCAAAACACGTGGACTGTGGTAAAATATCAAACAAAATACTAAAGAAAAAATATAGGCATTGGCAAAAAGCGCCAGAATAAATATTAAATACACTATGCTACAAAAGTACTACTAGAACTACTGAAATATACAAAGCTTTGTACAACAAATAAGGATATATACAGGAATAAAGGATAAGTGCAAGGTAAAATTAATCCATAAAGACCCAGTACTACTTTTGTGGCAGTTCCCAAATGATTGTTTTCTCTATCTCTATATTAACCTTTCTCAAGTGATTTATCACCATGTATTGTCATATTATCTTCTTTACTTTGCATTTTTTCAGTGAAAATCTGGTATTTTCCTGGATTTAATTTGCTGATAATGTAGAAGATTTTCATAAAAGCTTAGACTAAAGTTAAGGGTTATTATATCAAACAGGGAAAACTGAAGAAAATTGGACTTTTTCAGCAAAGATCTCAAAAACTTGATGTAAAAACATGCCTCTCCATCCATGTCGTTGATCCAACTCCATGGGTTTACTGGTGAATCAATGTTGTAGAAGATGACGGTGTTTCCACGTTATTACTGAGCCTCTGAACGTCCAAATGGGTCATATCTGATGACCATGAAAAGGATGACAAACTGTATTTTTCACCAATTATTTGCATGTATTGATAGGATTAGTGGATCAATAGGTATTAAACAGTTCAGATCAGTAGATGGTTGTGGTCACTGGAGGATGTTTGGGTCTTTATGGGTTAAGGAAGCTCTTTTTTTGCCCTCATTAGTTTCCTGTCCATAACCTCTTAGAACTTCATTGTTGTTCTGCTTACTTCAGCTTTGTTCTACTCTCCTCACCAGTCCTCCAGGTCTGCGGTCAGCCCTGTCCAGGTGTGTGGTGTGTGTGGTCCAACAGCTCCAGCATGCTGAGGTTCAGTCCCGGGACAAACTCTCTGACCCTCACAGTGAGACAGACTCCCGAAGGTTCCCACCAGGACGCCATCATGGCCTTCCGAGACAGACTGGAAGGACCACAGCAGCCCGGACTGGTGAGAACAGACCACAGGCAACCCCATTATTTACAACAAAATGAGAGTAAATCTTCTCATGCATTCTGTGTATGATTTAATGTGTTGCGGCTGTCAAGATAGTCCATTTGCACAGGGTTTTCTTGGGTTTGTTGTCAACAGTAAAACTTGACTCTCACGCCTTTTACTGTGCAATCAGACATTTCTGATAAGAGTTAAACACGTAAGAGGGATACTACCAGCAGGAGTTGCAAATATAATCTGAGGCCTTTAGAGAGTCAGAGTGCAGTGACTTTATCTTGTGTGGACACTGAACTCAAAACCAGGACCAGTTTTAAAGCCCACAGCTGTGCTACTACAGTCTTAGTTCCATGACTCTGTCTAATATAAGAATCCTCTGATTTTGTCATTTAGTTACATAATTAAATAAATGCAGTGCGTAATAGTAGATGTGTTTTTGTTCTAGATCAGTGTCCTTAACCTAACAGTGAAATAGACCATCCAGAAAAAGAACGACATCCTAGTGACAAAGGTAAGTTTGCATTAAATTAATGTATTACTGTATAAAACATCTAAACCAGGTGTGTCAAACATATAGTCTGTGGGCCAAAGTCAGCCCACCAAAGGGTCCAATCTGGCCCGTGAGATGATTTGTGAAATTACACTGAAGATATTACAATCAGTGGAGTCAAAATCATTTTAATTTGGGGGCCACATTGGAGCAATATGATCTAAAGTGGGTCAGACCAGTAACATAATCTATAAATTAATGTCAACTCCAAACATTTCTCTTTGTTTTTATGTAAAAAGGTAAAATTACATGTAAATTTTTACATTGACAAACTATTCTTTTCACAAAAAATTTGACTAACCTGCTCAAATATGAACATGAAATGTCCTTAAGTTAAATAAGTATTATTAAATAGTTTAGCAATTTTAACAATATTATGCCTGTTACTAAATGTGTTGTGTATTTGTAGACCATTGTGATCTGTAAGCTGTAATGCACATGTGTAAAAAAGAAGCCTTTTTTCTCAAGAAATGTCCGGATGTTCATTTATTTCACTTTTTTTTAAAGGGTAGTTTGTATATGTAAACATTTTCACAACATAATTTTACTTTTTTCACTCAAAAACACAGAGAAAAGCTGTAGTAGGTCATTATTTATAGGTTACTATGTTATTATTTTACTGCTCTGGCCCACTTGAGGTCACATTGTGCTGAATGGGCCCCTGAACTAAAATAAGTTTGACACCCTGATCCAAACAGTATCTATATGCAGTGCCCAGATGTTAGCTTCAACATTAGCCCATATACAGTAACAATACAGTGTGTAATATGTAGTGGTTTCTAGTGGTGGATGTGCAGATTACACACTGTGTCCACCCCTGACCTGTACCTACAGTGGCTGCTAAGACACTCAAGTTCCTCTTACAGCTGACATTTGTTTTGTCCATTCTGGGATATCAAGTCTGGTTGGTAAAGTGATAGTATTGTACCTTAACACTTGATGCCACTTGCTCTCAAGTGGAAAAAAGTAGAACTTGGAAGTCTGACTGAACTACTGTAGAACACATGGCATATTCTGTGAAAGGTGACCTGCTCCTTCTGTTGATATAAATAGGTCAATCTCAAGTAAAAAAACAAAACAAAAACTCCATGATGGTTCATATTTTCATCATGAGTTCTGATAATTCCTTTCTATTTCTGTCATTAGATCCTTCATAATTCCTCTAAATTTCATGCTCAGGACCTTTAAATTTTAGCACTAAAAAAAATTACCACTAGTAAGTAGTTTTGTTTCATCGTTCTGTTTACCCTTGATACAGCTGTATTCTGTATCCATCATGTACCACACCTAACCTGTCACATGCATGTGTCAACTGTGTAACAAGACCTGGAATAAGCTAAATGTCACATGCAGAGCCAGACACGTGGACTCACAAGAAGAAGACACTCTTCCAACTCTTCCACATACATTTGCCTCTCAATACCTGTGAAGACTCTTGAAACATAGTGCATTTAATTCCTTATCCCTTTATAGGGCACTCATAGAAACACTCTGAAATTCAAAATTTCAACCTTAGTGTGTTATTGGAGGACCTAACCCAACTTCATTACTACTGTGAAATTTTTCAAAATTTTTTATTGCTATGTAGAAAATCAAGGTTAAGGAAGTTACCATATTTGGTTCCTTGCCCTTAAGTGGCAAAAAAAAAAAATCCAGGTAGTATATTTTAAAAAAAACAAACAAACAAAAAAAAAAAAACATGCATGTAAGGTGAAAGGAATATCTCTTTCAGAACATTAGATCAACAAAGTGCTGATCCAGACCCCTGTCCACATCCACATTATCCTTTGAACATCATTCCTTACATTAGTACCATTACTTCATGGTACCTAACAAAGCAGGTACACTCACTGTTCATGCAGAGGTGGACCTTACAGACCCTGGAGACCACATTGGACCTGAGATTGTTGCCTCACTGTCCTCACCGTCTTGTAATGTATGTGGAAATGACCAAAAATAGTCACCTGCCAATAAAGGGTCAAACTTAATTTAGCCTAAAGCATAAAACCATGTTTCATGCCTGAAGAGTCCATTAAAAAGTCAATGAGGTCAAATCATCATCATCATCATCCTTTAAAGATATAGATGTGCATAAACGGTGGCTCATGTACATCTTTAGTAATAGAACATTTGTTATAGACAATTTGGATCATTTAGACGTTTATGAAGCAACATGTCAGACAGCTGCTGTTCGTAGTTTCTTGGATAATAATTATGTATAAACAATTGCTACTCTCTAGTGTCTATTTTACTTTAAGTTGAATATATCTGACTTTTATCATTGATGAGTAAAAGACAGTTGGTGGAAATTACCTTAGACCAGGGGTCACCAACCCTGGTCCTTGAGAGCTACTATCCTGCATGTTTTAGACATTTCCCTTTCCCAGCACGTGATGGGCATTATCAGGCTTCTGCAGAGCTTGATGATAGTCTTATCATTTGAATCAGGTGTGTTGGAAGAGGGATACATTTAAAACATGAAGGATAGTAGCTCTCAAGGATCAGGGTTGGTGACCCCTGCCTTAGACTTTGGAAATGGCCTGACCTTCAGGAGTAGAATGATTGACCAGTTAACCCATAAAGGCCCAGTGCTACTTTTGTGCCAGTTCCCAAATGAGTTTTACTCTATTTAACCTTTCTTTAGTGATTTATCACCATTTATTGTAATATATCTTCTGTATTTTGTGTTTTTCAGTGTAAATCATGTATTTTCCATATATTAAATTCACTGATCATAATAGATGTTCGTGAAACTCGGAGTAAGTACAAAGGTTATTATTTTACAAGAGGGAAAACTGAAGAAAAAGTGACTTTTTCAGCAAAGATCTCAAAAACTGAATATAAAAACATGCATCTCCATCTATTGTCATTGATCCAACTCCATGGGTTTTACTGGTGAATCAATGTTGTAGAAGATGACGGTGTTTCCACGTTTATTACAGAGCCTCTGAACATCCAAATGGGTCATATCTGATGACCATGAAAAGATGACAAACTGTATTTTACACTGATTATTGACATGTATAGATAGGGTTAGGGGATCAACAGGTATTAAACATTAGAGATGTTCTCAATGTACTCATGATTAAAAAAATAGATGCAGCTCAAGTAGTGCTGTCACATTAGCTTTTGCATGGACCACCACAGATTCACTTCAGTAAACACTTAACTGGTTGGACATCCATCACCTAATGACTAAGGCGACTGAAGACATACTTCCACCACACACCATAAAAGGCTTACTGCCTTTTACTTCTGTGTTTTCTTGTTCCACTCAAAGTTCAGAGAAAACCTAAGGGACAGATTGTTTTCCTTTTTCGTTCCTTGGTGGACATGTGCAAGCTGGCGTCCAACCACACACAGAGAAAGCTCCTTGCAGACTTTTCACCCTTTTACGTCTTTCTCCTCTGTCTCATGTACATGCAAACAGCCCACTGATATTTGTGTGTGAACCTGCAGCCACGGTTTATGGTAACCATAGAGATGTCAGGCTCGTATCGACTCGTATGGGGTAGCAGGAAGTGTACCTCCGTATTGACCTTAACCCTGTCCCAGTTAAAGCAGCCGTCCATTAATTCTCTAGAAATAACAACCTCACAGTGGGGAGTATGTGCTCTTCCTCTGGACCTGCTGCTTTGGACGAACGCAGCATCTCATTGGCCAGTTTTCCATTCTGGGATATAGAGTCATAAACTGAAGACCTGATGTTGCGCTGTCCAGACCACTCTTCTAGGGAGGGAGAGGGTGTTAATGTGTCATGCATCAACTTCTGGTTTATATTCTTATTTTGCACAGGCATTAACAAGGAGCTGCATGTGGAAGAGCAAGCGTTGGTGGACAATGTGAGTAAACTATACACACTTTGGAATAACTGTAACTATGATTTTCTGCAGACATTCAGATTTTCAGTTTTTAGGACATTATTGTTTCCTTATTGTTTTTATGTTTCAGATGTTCTTTTAATGTATATGTTTCCTGTTATTGAGAAAATGTCTATTTGTGTTTGTAATTTATGGCTTTATTTGACAGGGATGATGCTTATTAATACACAGAAAAATAAGAAATGTAAATATTCCAATCAGCCAACAGGAATAATTTGTATGTTTTTTCTTGATTAGATGTTTGTTAAAAGGCCTAAAAACAGAAACAATGCAGAAAAGAAAGAAAATGTCTTAAATTATTCAAACATTAAAAAATAAAATATTGTTTTTCTTTTAGAAAACCAGAAATGTAATGTGTGGTTTTGCCGGATTTTTGCCTCATATTAAAGCACAGGAAATGCCTGATGGTTTTATCAGTCACATTTATGGCAGTTTTGGGCAGTGTATTACTTTACAGCAGTGGTCTGATGATTCCGCAGTAGTTTATTATCCATTTTTTATAGTTTTTTTTAAATTTATTTTGCTGGTCCGTCCATGCCCCTCTCTGAGTGTCTGAATTGTATATAAGTCTACAATAGTTATATTTGCCTGAAAGCCATGATTTCATTATGCTTGTTTTTTTTCTGGATTGTTTAAAGGTTTCGAAGAACAGCTTGTTCTCCTCTTTGGATGATGAAGAAGACCAAGAAGAAGTACGCGTCCTCATTATCTGGTAACGCTTCCCTTTGGCTCAGTAAACACGACAGCAATTTATTCTAACCAAAAGACTTTTCCATTTTAATATAGTAGCAACGTTGCTCGAGCATCTGGCTTAAATGATGAATGGGTTTGCCATTAAAGGAAAAAAAAACACAAAAACATATTTGTGGCTGTGCTGAGCAGCAGGGTGTGGGGACATCATCTGCTAAACTTGCTGACTGGAATGCTTTCTCTTGTGACGATGGCACAATATGCAGAGCCAGTTTCTGATTCGCATCATAGGAAAGCAATACACCTACAGCTTCACAGACAGGGGTGCTCTTTGTCTGAGGCTCTGGTGCTGTTTTATTTTGTTAAATGCATAGATTTTCTCTGTGGAGTCTCTCTCAGGTGGTGCAGGTTGGGGTCTTTACCAGTTCTTTACCAGTTCCCTCTCTGACTCCCGGAATCTACCCTGTCACTGGGACAAAGGACAGGAATGGGGTCAGGCTTGTCCCACTTACATTCTGTCTGATTTGAGAGATGCCCCCCTCCTCTGGCCTGTCGCACTGCCGTCCCCTCCCCTGGGTCGGACAGTGGGGCTCTGTACTGAAGTGAGGAGGGGAGGGGGGTGTTAACAAGCTCAAATGTCGTACGTTTCCTAAAGCTGACATTTTAGATGAGCCACATACACTCACCTTAAATTCTCTTTAAACACGTGCTGGCACGCAGGATCGTATAAGATTAGCGAGCTCAAGTACTTGTAAAAATCTTGCGGAGGATGCTAAATGTTTCAGGTGTTGCCTTGGTTACTGTGAATGTTAATTTCCTGTGTGTTGTTGTGGAGGGATGAGGAATTTGTTGTAACTCTTAAGAGACCAGACTGTGGTGCCGCTGAATGGATCTCATAAACTCTCGGAGCATAAACTGAAGTGAGTGTTAGTGTATGATAACATGTCATCTTAAACTGGTGATTCATGACAGTTCAAGGGCGTTCAACCTAATTTTTCCTACTTAAGCTGATAGTTGATTTATTTAGTGTTGCTCAAGACCTACTGTTGAACTGAATAGTTTTGCTGTGATGGGCGTTTGCTCTGAGGTCTGTGTGGTACAAAGTTGTCACAAAGAGTTACTGTTTTTTCCAGATCTGTAGAAAGGTTTTTTTTTTTGGTTCTGTTGCCAAAATGCTACGGCGGTTATTGTTGGAAGCATCTGCTTGGAGCGATTAGTCTACCAGCTGAGACTGTACTGCATTAATCTGTTAATGTCCTCTAAATAAAGCACAGACTTTGTATGTGCATGTGTGTATGTGGGAAGCTGCATTTAACCTGGCGGCCTGTTTTGACAAAAGAGAATAAGATAAGTTGAGAGGAGCCAGACGGAGACATAAAGAAAACAAGTAAATCACAATGAAAGAGCTTTGGAAGTCTGTCTGGCAAGACTCAGCTCCATGCTGATGTCTTCACTGTGTGAGAGCAGCAGAGAGGAAATGCCTCTGCAATGCCCAGGATTTCCCTTACATTAGTGCAGGCATGGCTGGACCAGACATCAAAGTCTGAGTGGAAAGTGCACCCAGTGCTATGAAAATGGCATCTCATCAAGGAGGGTAATTTTCCACATTGTTATACCATCCCCCGTTCTACTGTAGACATCACACTGGTGCAAGGATTTAAACCTCTGCTTCATTACATTTCATCCCAGACCTTTGTGCACATGTAGCTGTTGCAGATTACTATTTTAGATGCACAACTTAAGATCTGCTAACAATATAAGGAACAATTCATGTAACGGTCATTTGAACTGTCAGTTAAACTCTTATGTTACTTGTTTGGTCTGTAAAATGTAAGAAATTGTCAGAACTGACTATCAAGACATCTTTGATATCTTGTTTAGTCCAAAACCCAAATATGTACAGTTTACTGACCCAGAGCAGCAAAGAAACCAGAAAAATATTCACATTTAAGAAGCCTCAAATAATGTCAAATATATATATAATCCATCAAAAATAGTGGATTTTTCGGCATTTTCCCTCTGCTTACATACATGATAACATGTATATGCGTAACATAATATGGGTTTGCTTTGCATAGGCTTGCCTTTATGGCATTTAGTTTAGAAAATTTTTTTTTAAAAAAAGTACTAAATCAAGTACATATCAACATAAATGAAGAAAATAATCAATCAGATGAACCAAAATTAAATCAACGAGTAAAACCAATCAAAAACTGAAAATTATCGATAAAATTAACAAAATAATCATCAAAATTCACAAAGGATACTGAAATTAAGAAAATACTTCACAGAATTCATGAAAATTATTTAAAAAAAAAATAAACAAAATAGCAGCAAAATGAACAGAAATTATGAAAAAATTAACAAAATACCAACACAATTGACTAGCATCATAGAAAGAATAAAGTAATCATCAACCTCCAACGTTTTGGTAGACCACAGTGTCTAAAAGTCAACTATCTTATGGGAAAATCCACATATTTCTGAGCTGAATTTATGAGCTGATGTTTAAGACCCCAATAACCCTTTGATCTGGAATCGGAAAATATTGACTCATTTTATAATTAATTATCAGCACAAGTGGTTTTGACAACTAATCAACTGTTGCTGCCATTATGCAGCCATATAATGGAGTGGGCTCAGCTTTTACATATGACAGCATGATGTTTCTGCTTCTAAGATTAAAAAAATAAATACTTTTATCATTAAATATCAATACATAATGTGTAGGAAGAGGCAGTAAAGCAGCTTCAGACTATAAATCATATTCATTAAATACAGTTGTCTTTTTTGTGGCCATTACAGAATATTTGCACATAAACTTTTTCAAGTAAGATATAGTAAATAAAACAAAGTCTGACTAAGTAAATCACTTTCCCCCAAAGAACAGAACGCCTGCTGGTAAGGATGATTTGTGGAGGGCTCTATGAAAACAAACCTTTAAAGGTCAAAAGGGAGTAGGTATGCAGCGTCTCATCACATTTTCCTTTCTTCTCTCTAAGCTTTGACATTTACGCAATGAGAAATCATTGAATTATGGAAAACGCTCTGATGTTAACAGAACCAAGCAGCACAGAAGGCTTATCACAACTACATAAATATGACTTAACACTCTGATATAATGTCATGTTTGGCAACCTATGCTTTGTCTTTCCTGCGTATACTTGTTTGGGAAAGTGATAATAGCTGTTTTAGGTTAGATGGTAAATTAGTTTTGAGGCTCTCTGTACTTGATGAACATCTGGACAGTGTTGGGAGGAGTCATGCTAATGATAAATAGCTTGTCACCGTATCTCCTCCTAGTAAATCATTAATGATGCCTTGTGACTGGGTGTTTGTTGCAGTAAATGGACATTTGGTGCAGTCCAGTCCAGACCCTCCTCTCTCCATGAGCAGCAGCAGTGATCCGCCGGTCACACAGCAGACACAGGTTCCACATTTTCTTCTTCCTGTGAAGCCATTTAATCATTTGCTTTCTGCTGCTTGGTACATTAACCGCACATTTCCTTCTGTTTCTGCCCCAGGTGGCTGACGCTGACATTAAGTACAGCATCGCCGGAGTGACGAGGACCAGCACCGGGACAGACGGAGGGTCATGGAACTCGGCGGACTCAGATTACCTCCTGCTGGCTACAGATACCCCTCCCCCTCCCTGTCCAGAAGACCTCCACCCCCCCCACTCGCCCTGTCTCACACCTGCCAACCCGTCTCTTTCTGGTCTGAACCATCCCACCTCCTCTGAGCTGACCCATCAGATAGACAGTCCCCCCTCGGACACCTGTGACCTCAGGTGTTTAGTACCACAAAATGATTTATCCAATCAGAAAGCAGCATTCCTGATGTCAGTGTGTGTAACCTGTTTTTCATGTATTTGGTTAGTCCCAGTCTTGTGGCCTTGGAAGTGGACAGTGAAGACGACGGCACCGAGTCAAAGTCTCCGCTGTCCCCGCTCTCATCAGATATTGAAAGAAGTGAAGACAAACGGGACACTTTTAATCCCTCCTTTAGCCTTACCTGCACTCGTAGCCAGTCCGCCTCCTCTGCATGTGAACCCACATCAAAAGTAAAACACCTTTTCAGCTTTTCCTCATTGAAATGTCCATAAAGACATATATCTGATAATTATTATTATTATTATTATTATTGTTGTTGTTATTGTTATTATATTATTAAAATTATTGTATATAATTGTGACTATTACTATGACCACCTTATTATACTTATGCTTATGCTGTGATTATTAAACTATACATATGTGCATACATACATATATAATATACATACCATAATTGGCTTATTATTAGTATTATTATTATTATTATTAATATTAATTAAAAAAAATTATTATGTATCATTATGACTATTATTTGTTAACACCGTATTAGAACTTTTCTGCAGTGATTATTAAACTATAGATACATATGTACATACATATGTATGTATAATATACATACAACATAATTAGCTATTTATTAGTATTATATTATTATTATTATTATTATTATATTCTTCCTCTTATTATTGTTATTATTATTATTATTATTATTATATATCATTATGACTCTTACTGTTACCACCTTATAACTTTTATGCTGTTATTATTAAACTATACATAAACAACACAACAACGTAATAATAATAATAATAATAATAATAATAATAATAATAATAATAATAATGATAATAATTCTTATTATTATTACCACCACCTTGCTACTTGTTGTTTTGACTAGTACTTTAAAATGTGCAATTGCCTGTTTTTTTCAGTGCTGTTCTCTTTTTAGAGTTATCGTTTTTGCTGTTTTCTTATAGTATTTCTTGTGTGTATATCTGATGTTTTTGCTGCTGTTGGAACCTCAATTTCCTGAGGGTTTTGCCCAAAGGATCAATAAAGTTCTACCAATTCTGATCTAATCTAATCTGAAATCTCTATTCTCTTTTGTCTGGTTTAGGAACTGGGTAATGATGGCATCCGACTGCGCTCCTATTCTTACTCTTCGCCCAAAATCAGTCTACGTCCAGCTCGTTTTACCCGAGACAACCACACTTCAGACATCAGCCCTGGTCAGTAACTCCCTTAGCTCTGTCACATTCAGACTAACGCATAACTAATATTAACTAACCTGTTTGTTCTGTGTGTCACTAATCAGAGTCAGTAGAGCCCTGCTGCTAGTCTTAAGTACAGTCAACGGCCGAGAAATTTTCCCTAGATTACACAGGATTCACGTTTCTCTTCTTCACATACTCCATTACTCCATGCACCACTGCTGGAGTTGACTGTACATAGTGTGTTAGGTGATGTGTGAGCAGCCCCTCTGTCCACTGTACCCTGTAGATGCCGTGTTCCACACCGTCAGCTACAGCCGATCTCTCCTTCAGGCCCTCTCTTTGTCTAAATCTCTGTCTCTGCTCCACCCTGGTAGTAAGTACTGGACACCTGCAGCCGTCACACTGCGCTAACGCCCAGCATAGCTTGCCACGCCGCCGTCAGCCTCAAGTGCTTATGTGTGTGTCAGTCAAGGTTATTACAGCTGTAAAAACCTGCATCAGTGCAAAAAGATAGTATGCTATTCGTAGCCTGGACCTGGATTGAGTTATATGTAGTAGTGATATTACAAATTCTCAACAGCAGTGGGAAGTCACATACCAGAACACACTTAGTCTAACCAAACCACCAACAAATCAACACTATTCATACACAGACTAAATAATGATAATAGAATGAATAATAATAAAGTATAAAGCTCGTTATTCCCTCACATCTGTAATATGGTATCATCAAAAACCCATCATGCTCCATAATAGTTTACATTATAGCTCTGTTAGCTTAGCTGTGTTCTTAGACAGAAATCAGCCGCAGTAAAACAACAAATCACCTCCATTTCTGTAAAGTTTGTGTTGTCAGTTGCTGCACTAAAGATCTGTTCGATAATAACAACGCATAATAACTTTATACCTTCATAAGCCTGCACTGCAATTTCATCATCAAACTCCTTTTTTAAATGTAGAGCTGTGTTTTATTAGAGCTTTTATCACTTTGTAATTTTCTTTGATTCTAAAAGTTGTTTCTTAATGGTTCTCATCCCATTGCCTCACTTTCTGATATTTGGTCAAAGGCATTGTGGTGTTAATTTTATTCACCATGAGAGACTGGCAGCGTGACTCACTACTCCCTCTAGTGGTCACATCAATGCTGGTCAGTCTGTGTAAATGGATTCAGCTCTTTATGATGGATAGACAGACAGACAGACAGCATGGCAAACAGTAAAGATAGAGTACAAGAATGAAAATAGAATACAAAAGCAAACACACTATACATAATAAATTAGAAGAATAAAAAGAACTATAGAAAATCTTGTATTGAATTGAATTGAACTGAAAATCTTTAATGTCCTTGAAGGGCAATTTGATTTGCAACAAAAGTGTACATATCTCACAGATCACCAAAACATTCAATCTAACATTTCACAATAAATACAATAAATTCAGTAAATAGATAAGTAAGTCATCATAGTTAAGGGTGCATTGTTCCCAACAAGCTCGTCAAGAGGCTATTTAAAAAACTTAACGGCAGATGGGACGAATGATTTGAGATATCGGTTTGATTTGGCTCTGCAGGGGAAAGTATACCTTCTCTTAGGTATACTGGAGAAAAAGTAAAAGTAAGGCGCGAAAATAAAGTGTAATGTGTAAAGTAACTTTTTAAGTAATTTATTTTCAGTAATACAATACATTGGTAGACCTTCACAGCTCATAAGTCTAAACCAGGGGTGTCCAAACCTGGTCCTCGAGGGTCAGTATCCTGCATGTTTTAGATATTTCCCTCTTCCAGCTACACCTGGTTCAATTAATGATCAGCTCATCATCAAGCTCTGCAGAAGCCTGATAACAATGTCCTGGATTCCAGGTGTGATGGAAGAGGGAAATATTTAAAACATGCAGGATACCAGCCCTTTAGGACCGGGTTTGGACATCCCTAGTCTAAACCCTCTAGTGATAACTGTAGATTTTTTTTCTATTATTATTATTACTTGAAAGTACAGATATTACGTATAGCCCCTTCAAAAAAGAGAAATGAACATGAAATGAAAATTCTGCACTAACTGCTTTTCTTACCCCCTGATTTAAAATGAACTCTGAAGCTGTGAAATCTATTAACTGAAGTGAAACTTGGAATTGCAAACTGAAACTAAATCAGAACCATGAAACTGTAATAACCTTGTCATGTGTGTATGTGTGTGTGTGTGTGTGTGTGTGTGTGTGTGCATCTGCGTATGGCTTGCCTATTCGTGACAGTGTTGTAATCTACATGGCAATGGGAGAGCTACATGTAATGAAATTTGCAGTGATGCAAATTTGATTGATTGCTTTGCAGCCTGGTGAGACATAGGAGGAGTCTCAGCGGGTCAGCACATAGTGTCTGTCTGTGCAAATGTGGCAAACAGCTTCTGAAGCATGAAACCTGTCGGAGTTGTTCATTATGTTCAGCAGCTTTAGATAAAGTCTGAAGAATAAAGCAGCCTTATGTGATGTTACATGATTTTCAGGTCATTTTTACTGATGCTTTTGCTTCAGCATTTTCAACTTCTTCTATTTAATTTTATTCACAGAGCAGAGAGCCTCCAGTATTTCAGAACATTCACATGAAAAAAGGTATTATATGCTTTATTTTTACTCATTTGCTCTTTGCTTTCAGTCCTATTTCTACATGACTCATTTCTATTAACATTGGCCCTTCTGGGGTTTCACTCTTATTAAGGTGACAGTACTTTTCATCAAATATGTAATCCTCTGCTTTAAGAGGAACATATGTGTGTAGCCATGACGACCACTAGGTTGCCGGGTGACCGCGGGCCCTCTGTGAAGTTTGCTCATGTCTTTTATGAAGCCCTTTTGTCCATGTGAAGCAGAGCGGGTTTTACGTCTGTTAAGGGTGTTTTGATGTAGTCTTTTTTCACCACTGATAACAGAGGTGGTGCTGATACAGTATTTGCGTGACCCCGAGATACTTCCGGCCTTGTTTTTGTAACACACAAGGCCTGTGCTCTATGTTTTTATTGGTTACCATGTCATCGGGCTTGGTGTAGCTGGTTTCTTTTTAGTTATAGGTAGAGTTGTATTAATGCACCCATTTAACCCATAGAGACCCAAACAGCCATCAGTGACACAAACCATCTACAGATATAAACTGTTCAATACCTGTTGATCCACTAATCCTATCAATACATGGAAATAATTGGTGTGAAATACGTTATGTCACCTTTTCATGGTCATCAGATATGACCTATTTGGACATTCAGAGGCTCCGAAGTGAACGTGGAAACACCGTCATCTTCTACAACATTGATTCACCAGTAAAACCCATGGAGTTGGATCACTGACAGTGGATGGAGACACTTGGTTCTTTTCATTCAGTTAGCAATATCTTTGTTGAAAAAGTCACTTTTTCTTCATTTTTCTCTGTTTTGATATAGTTAACTTCGAATTTACTCTGAATTTACATAAACTTCTATATGATCTGTGAAATAAATATAGGAAAATTCATGATTTACACCAAAAAAAATGCAAAATACAGTAGATAATATTAACAAAAAATTGATAAATCAGTTAGAAAAAAGGTAGAAAAAGAGAAAAATTCATTTGGGAACTGCCACTAAAGTAGCATTGGGTCTTTATGGGTTAAAGCGCATATGCATGATTTGCAGCATAAAACTTTAAAGCTGAAAAGGTGTAAAATGTTTGTAGGTAATGAAAATATTGCCACAGAGTTTAGGGAGTTTTTAACATGAATGCTGTAAGATAGTGATTTTCAAAAATTGCATTACTCATAAAAACTTGTCATGAACTACTGAAACATTTACGTTTTACTGGATTTTCCTGCCGTATGGAGTTAAGTGAAGCTAAAAAAAAAAAAAACGGTATTGTTATTTGTGAGTTGAAGATGGAAAAAGTATTCAGATTGTTAACTTCATTAAAAGTCGACTACAAATACTCACTATAAACTCACTATAAATATTACAGCAATTATAAATCAAAGCCTGTAGTTTGTTAGTTCAGTGAGAGTACTCTAGTATGTTCAGAGTTTATGTAGTAAAAGGCCCATTCATTATTGCAGTTTAATATCATAATATTTATAATATTGTCATTATTATATTATTGCTGTTATTGTTTTAACCCATAAAGACCCAATGCTGCTTTTGTGTCAATTCCCAAATTAATTTTTCGGTGTCATGTAATATTTGCTCTGTTTAGCATTTTAATTGAAAATCAGGTACTTTCCTGATTTTAATGTACTGATTATGTAAGCTCAGATTAAAGTTCAAAGTTATTATATCCAAAACAGAGGAAACTGAAGAAATTTTTTTTTTTTTTTTTTTCCAGAAAACTATGTTATTACCTGAACATAAACCAAGTGTCTCCATCCACTGTCATTGATCAAACTCCATGGGTTTTACTGGTGAATCAGTGTTGTAGAAGATGACAGTGCTTCCTTGTTCACTACGGAGCCTCTGAACGTCCAAATGGGTCATATCTGATGACCATGAAAAGATGACAAACTGTATTTTACACTGATTATTGACATGTATTGATAGCGTTAGTGGATCAACAGGTTTTGAGCATTTTATATCAGTGAATGATTTTGGTCACCAGTGGATGTTTGGGTCTTTATTGGTTAATATTGTAGTTTGTCACTGTGGAGTCAATTTTAAGTTGTTTATATGGTTAGTAGTATACAGTAGTACTACATCAAACTATATATTTTATATATAAGAAGTTACAATTATTGATAAGTGTCATATAAATTAGTAAAAGTATTGTGATGGAGTAGAAGTATAGAGTCAAATGGAAATACTTCACACATCGTAGCATTTTTATGCATTTACTCTAGATTCTAGGTTCTTTGATCCATTTATGGTCCTGACTCTTTAGGAAAGGCAATATTAGATATAAGTAAAATGACCAACTCATTTTTATCTATGGGTGCTTCAATGAAACTGGAACCTAAAAACAGGACATAGGGGCTAAAAAGTCAAACCAGATGTAGACTAATCTTATGAAGCAAAAATCTGCATGTAACACTGTAAATAGGACATGGAAATTACGGCTACTATTTTTTCAAATATCTCTTTCTTCTCTCTGGTACATTTTGGAAATCAAACTAATTATGCAAGGCACAGTGTTTTACAAAAATGACTGCTGTTCCAAAATTACTTGCGATTTATTTGTGTTTAAATGGGCAGGTTCCACGTGTAATGCAAGTGGACACGATTGGTTACACACAAAACCTGGAATGAGACTGAGATTCATGGAAAAACCCTCACGTCTGGACTACAAAAACCACTAAGATCATCAAATTTAACACAGTGTCTTCATAAGAGTCTATGTAAGACCATTTCAAGACATGTGTTCCAGATCAAATGCACTGACACCTAGGTAGCTTTTCCTGTCCTGGTTTTAGTCCTATTTTTGACCCCAATATTTTATTAAAAATTCATACATTTTGGGATGGCTCAGAGCAAGAGTGTAATTTTTTTGCATTTATCTGAGGTCATCATTAGCTACATCCTGAGGGGAAATATGGCTAAATTTCTCTTTTTTTATTGAGTCTAAAAAGCTGGCAAAGTGCCAGATACCAAAATAAACCCAGTGTCATAGAAGCACCCATATAGATCCTTTGATTGTCTTGCCTCAGTAGCTCCCCCTGGTGGAACAAGGTAGCTCTACTCAGACACTATCATTTAGCAGTTGACTCTTTTTTTTTTTTTTCTGTCTTTGTGAACAACCAGGCTTCCTTCCGTATATTTGTTTTCATTTGCGGTGTTTTCTGCAGGGAGATTAGGTTCCGTAAGCGTGCCCAGTCCGCTGATGATGAGGGCAGCATGGAACTGGCTGAGTCCCTCCAACATCTCACCCTGTCTGAGTTCCTCAAAGAGTATGTGGAGGTCGAAAAACAATGCAGTAAAACAAACTGATCCCAAAACCCTACAGCATGTCTGTCACCTAACAGCAATAAAACTTTAACCTCTCCTCTCCCCTCAAGAGCAGAACAATAACGAACATGTTTTCCTTTTCAAAATGTTTTCGCATGTTTCCACAGCTTGGTAGTTTTACTAATTTTAACCCACTTCTCAGCAGAGTGAAAATAAGATCCTCATTTCTTTTGCTGTATTTTGATGACTAACAGGATTTTCTGTCAACATGTTTAACCTTAGCTGTATGTTAACTGCATAGTATTGGTTTAAACACATTGTAGGTTTTGTGTCCATGTCAGTGTCAGTTTGAACTAACTCTACTCTGATCATTAACTATGTAGAAGCCTGGATTTAAACCTATGCAAATATCTAGGTTTTCGTCTGGATTCATAACTGTCTCTTGCTTGTTTTGTTGACTTAACAAGAAAAAAAAAAAAAAAACGGGAAGCTGTGACTTTAACAACTGATATGGATCCCCAAACCAACCTTCAGTCACTATGTCTTATAAGTTACAGTTCACTGTCTATAATATAACAATAAATATCCTCTCGTTATCATTTGTTTTTCTGCAGAATTGAAGAGGAGGAGCTGGATAAATACAATATCCCAACCAAGGTGGAGTCAGAGAAATATAAAGTCTACCGTACTTTCAGTTTTCTCAAGAGCAGAATGTCCAGCACACGGAATAAAGCCAAGGTAAGCCTGAAATACAAACAGAGGAACTGCAAATGAAAAAAGAACCTCCTATCAGATTAAGTATCACTTTTGTTGAGTTTTATACACAAGTCTAAACTCCTGTATGGACAGCATGTGACTCAGTATTCGTCCATTCTGGGACAAAACCAGGAAATGTTTCTTGGAATAACTCAAGGTCAGAGTGACGGACCAAACATGATGTCCAGCCTCTTTCCTTGTAATGATTAATCCCCTGTTGTTGAGTCAGCATAGCGAATGGACGCCCTCGACGAGCTGCATATGTTGTTGTTTCTCCACTCCATTTCCTACCCAAAGATTTGCTTTCTTTTTTTTTTTTTACAGTGAGAAAAAGGCAGAGATTTTAGAGCATATGTGCCCCTACATGGAGGAGGGTATACTCTGCAAATAGAAACTAGACAAAGATCAATCCATGCTTCATGACGATATGAACAGCGTGGCGTAGTCTGAGTTGTGAAGTGTAGTTTTGTCTTTGTCTGCATGGGCTTTTTGTTTACACCTATGTCTCTGACATGGTTTCACAAGGGCAAAGGGAAAGACAGAGAGGCTAAGGACCGGCAACTGAATGGACATCGGTTTGCCACTGGATCCTGTTTGGGCCCTAATATGTGTGTGGTGTGTGACAAACCAGCAACAGGAAAGGACTTCCTGCACTGCTCTGGTAAGTTACTTTAATGATTGCACCTTTCAAACAATATTTTTATTCACATTTTCATATTGGTATTAAAAAACCTACAATCAAAATAATACAGTGAAAACTAGAAAAGCACTCGGACAGCACAGATCCCCACCAAGGCAGATCAGTAACCCCCCCCCCCCCCCGATCACCACCAAAATTTAATCATTTGTTCCTTGTATCATTATTTCCTAAAATTTCATCAAATCCGTCCATAACTTTTTCTTCGTCATAGAATATCTGTTGAACTATGCCATCCATAACTGTTTGAGTTATCTTGCTAACAGACAAACAAACAAACAAAAAATCCTCCCCCACCCCCTCACCCCCTCGATCACCACCAAAATGTAATAATTTGTTCCTTGTGCCAGTATCAACATTTCTTGAAAATTTCATCCAAATCCGTCCATAACTTTTGAGTTATCTTGCTAACAGACAAACAAACAGACAAAAAACAGACAATCCCAGATGAAAACATAACCTCTGCCGTTCCTTGGCGGAGGTAATAAATGAGTAGAAAAAAGCAACAATAAAAAAAGACAAAGCTTCTTTTGCATCACTACCGTGTTACATTCATTACCAGTTGCTCAATAAACAGGCGCATACCCATTGTGGTTTGTGTTTCAAGCTAGAGAATGAAAACGAGCAAGATAATCTACAAATGGCTGCCAAATATTATAGAGTTTATTAAGTTTGTCCATCATGCCATAATGCATTTTTTGGGATAAAATTCCTTATTTCAATGAAGCTACTATTTTTGCTAAAAATTTATGTTTTTCATCTCAGGTTGCACTGCCATCGTCCATAAAGGCTGTAAGGAATCTGTCCCCCCATGTTTAAAAGTGAGTCCTGTCTTCTTCTATGCAACTAAAAACTCTACTCCTCCTTCTCTCCATTGCAGCTTGTCCTTATGTCAGCTGTTTATATTCTTTAACCAGCTTCTGTCATTTGTATTACTTAGAAGCTTCAGGATAAGTACGCTGTTACCAAGAACAGGACAGCATCCCTCCCACAGAGTGAGTTTACACCCCGAGGTCAACCATCAATCATTTCACTCTCGTAACCACATTCTGCTTGAAATTTCCTCTTGATAATGTTTAAATTTTGGTCACTATGCTGATTGATTTAGTTTTTTCCCTCTGCAGATTTCACAGTGAGAGAGAGCCCAACTCCATCTGTGATCCCCCCCTCCACCTCTCTACCTGTCATGACCCCCAAAGAGAAGAAAGACCCTGGTCTACTGGCATGTCCCCTTTCTGCAAGCAGTGACAGGTCACAGAAGTCTTATAAACCTTATTGTCAGTTATATGATACCATGGGATCATGTTGATACTTAACACTGGGATGTTTTCTGCTTGATGTTACAGCAGGCTCAGTGAGAGTTCAGAGACTGAATCTGATACCTGTAAGGTGACCAGCCAATCAGAAGAGCTCCTGCCAATTCCTATGTCCTCTGCCTCCACGGACTCATCCTTTGGAGAAGGTTTGGGATTAATACTGAAAAAGAACTCAATAGTGTTGCCTTGCAGATGGTCTTTTTAGTATTTGACCAATATTATGAAGGGTTTTACCCCTCATTTTTAAGCACAGACTGTCACTACATTAAGGAAATGCTAAGCATGTTTTTACCAGTTTTGGGGGTAACACATTACAAAAGTAATGCATTACAGTAACAGATTACCTTTTGTTGTATCACAGTAGTGTAAGGCATTACTAATCAATTTTCAGTAATATTTTACTCAATACATGTTCAAGTGCTTGAGTTACAACACACTTTTCACCCATAATTTAATTGCTCAAATGAAAAAAACAAACAAACAAACAAACAAAAACAAAAAACCCAAAACAGCGAGACCTTAAGGAATAATAAATGCGGCAGGAAAGTTCTATTTCCTGTTGGTGTTCAGCCAATGGGTGCAAACGGCAGAAGACAGTCCATTGTCCACATGGACGTATGTTCGTTACTAACCCTAACCCTGCTTTACAGAAGCTAGTTAGCATGATCCCTCTGATCACCCATGACAAGTTAAGCTAACGTTTCTATGACTAGTTAGAATTCTTTATCAGTTGCAGATTTATCTGCTGGTGTTCTCGGCGTGGCACCCCCTGTTTGAACATGTAAAATGTTGAAAAAAATGCAAGCTTTCCTTTGTAATTCAAAAGTAATACAGGAGTCATGTAACACATGACAGTTCTGAGACAGTAGTATTGTAATGTAAAAAATTACTTTTAAATAATAGTAACAAGTAATCCGTAATGTATTACAGTTTGACAGTAACTTGCAAAACACTGGTTATCATGGACATTTATGAATGAAACTGAATCCCAAGTGATGGAGCGTCCTCCCTCTGTTTGCTCACAGATTGCGTGGATGCATCTATTTTCAGCGACATGTCGGCAGATGCTGTGGATTATGAGGCTGAGTCGTGGAGTCTGACAGTAGAGCATAAGTTTTGCAAGAAACAGGACAAACGAGCTGTCAAAAGGCAGGATGTAATCTATGGTAAGGACAGGGAAGTTATGAAAGAATGACTTTGGAAAATTACATTTATCTGTATATATTATAGTCTTGAGCCTTTTTTTGTGACTCACTTTGTCTTTCTGTCAAACTCTTAACACAGAGCTGATGCAGACTGAGTTACACCACCTGCAGACTCTACACATTATGGCGGAGGTTTTCCGCCGAGGTATGAAGGAGGAGGTGCAGCTGGATGCAGAAGCGGTGGAGCGGGTCTTCCCCTGTCTGGACCAGCTGCTTCTCTTCCATCATGGCTTCTTCAGTGCCATGAGGGAGCGGAGACTGAGCTCTGGGCAGCCCCAGGGACACAGGAACTACCTCATACAGCGGATCGGAGACGTCTTGCTCCAACAGGTGAGCGAAGTCCTGTGAGACGTACAGACTTTGAAACTGACGGGACGTTAAAAAAAAATAAAAATGTATTTAACGTGCTGTTTCTGCAGTTTTCAGAGGAGAATGGAAAGAAAATGAAGCGGGTCTATGGAGAATTCTGCAGTCATCACAATGAAGCAGTCAGTTTCTTCAAAGAACTTCAGCAACACAACAAAAGATTTCAGAACTTTATTAAGGTACCAAACCTCTGTTCTGTGTGTTTTTTCCAAATTCAGTTCAACCTGTTGTGAAATAAAAGCTCTTCTAGATTAGATAGAACTTTATTGATCCTTTGGGCAGAGCCCTCAGGAAATTGAGGCTTCAGAAGCAGCACAACACTGAATATACACACAAGAAATACCACAAGAAAAAAGCAATAAAAAAGCTATACAATAACTATAAAAACACTAGTGAAAAATTACAGTTGCACATTGGAAAATACTGGTAGAAACAAGTGACAAAGTAGCAGTAGTAGTAATAATAATGGTTAAAAAAAAAAAAAAATAATAATAATGATAATAATAAGCAGCGGTAAGAACTAAATTACCAACAGCAAGAAAACAAAGATTGCACACTGGAATAAACATTAAACAAACATTGCGTCACAGAGTTGTATAGAATTCTAGCAGAATTCTAGAGAAGTTCTCAGAAAATGTACCTTTTTTTTTTTTTTTTTTTTCAAGCAACAAGGAAATAATTACTTAGTTCGCCGGCGGGAAATCCCAGAGTGCATCTTGCTGGTAACCCAAAGGATAACCAAGTATCCGGTGCTGCTGGAGAGGATTCTACAGTATACTCAAAGTTAGTGTTCTGCCGCCCCCTGCTGGATGCCGTCACGTTGTAAAAACCAAGTGCCTACAAGTTTCATTTCTAAGTCATGGGAACATATTCATAGTCTTATCACACTTTCCATTTCTCCTCATTCAGGTGAAACAGAAGAGCACACCGACCTATCGAAAGCACTTGCTCAAATTCGAGAGGTGATAGCAGCAGTAGACCTTCGGGTCAGCGAGTATGAGCGCCACCAGAGGCTGCAGGAAGTGTTCAACCGCATAGAGAATCGCAGTTCAGCCAAGCTGAAGAACGGACACACCTTCCGCAAGCAGGACATGATGAGGCCGGGACAAACACTCAAACACCAAGGCGTACTCCTGTGGAAAACCGCCACGGGGCGACTTAAAGGTGACACTGATGCTGCACAGCTCTTTTTGCGATGAACGTATTGTTTCTGTGTGTTTTTCCATCTGTTTACATGATGCAGGCAGATGATGTTGAATGTTGTCTTGTTTATTTTCCTCATTTGCGCAGATGTTCTGGCACTCCTTCTTACAGACACCCTCATCCTCCTACAAGAAAAAGATCAGAAGTATACATTTGCCACTGTGGTAGGCACATATTTTTCCTGCCATCCATATCCCATAACACCCCACTGCAACAATAATGAGCTGTGTCTCTATTCTAATGTTGCATCCCATTACTTGTTGTGATAATTCAAGTATTTTATGTTGGGCTGTCGCTGCATTATTTATTTCCACCACTTTGATTGTGCCTCAGGACCAAAAGCCTCCAGTTATCGCATTGCAGAAGTTAATTGTGCGAGAAGTAGCAAATGAAGAGAGAGGGATGTTTTTGATCAGCGCATCTGCCGCCGGGCCAGAAATGTATGAGGTTCACACGTCTTCCAAAGATGAACGCAACACCTGGATGAGGCTCATTAGAGAGGCTGTGGAGAGGTGTGTGCACGACGGAGTGTGTTTGTGTAAACTGAGTCACTGGGGGGATACAGGGAGATTAATACCTCTGATCTTGATTTATATGAATTTGTTTAATGGTATGAATTTGTTTGATTGATTTCTTCTCAGCTGTCCAGAGGAAGAAGAAGACTACACAAGTGAATCAGAAGAGGAGAAACGAGCAGCTGAGGCTCGCATCCAAAAGATTCAGAAATTACAAGGTATGTAAAATTCACAGGCAGTGGTCACATTTTTCTCTAGATGTTAAACTTTCTTTCTTATCCTTGACCGCTCTGACAATATAAGCTCGGCTTCTTCCTGCTCCTTTTTGGATGCTAGGAATAGTTAACTCTTTAAAACCTGATGTGCCATCGCTGACACACCCTGCAAAAATGCAGTTTGGATAGCTGTAACTCTTTCACTGTACAACTGGAAAAATTCCAATGGTTTCTGAAACCTGAGACGTTGTGCTTTATAGGTTTTATTGGGTCATTTTGGTAATTTTACTCATGCCTGTACTAGAAGCTGGAGAAAAAGCTTTTTAAGCAGTATTATAACATGCAGAAAATTGTAAATGATTGCTAGACTTGGTCTGGGAAAAAAAAAGTGCTCTGGAAAAATGGGCAGACTCCCTCACAGCATATTTTCTAAACTTTTAGTTAGTCAAAATAAGAAAAAAAGTCCAAGCGGACCATTTTAAGCTTAGGGTTTAATGGGTTAAAGAGTTACAATAAAATAATTATACATTTGTGATATTTATTTTCTTTTTCGGTTGATTTATTTCCATATATTGGAGTGTCCTTTTAAATCTGGAATTTCTTTTGCCTACTTATGTTTGAAATAAAATCTATTTATCTATCTATGTGCGTAATGGGGCAATGAAATGGACAGAGTTTTAGTATGTGAAACACTGTTATGAAATGCAGAGCTTATTTTTGATAGTGTTTTTTTCAAACAAACAAACTTTGTAATTTCAGAGAGTCTGATGAGCCAGGACCAGCAGATTTGCTCCAGCCTGGAGGAGAAGCTGCAGCTCTATGCAGAGCTGTCTACCATAAGTGGGAGAACAGACGCTTCACTAGTTGAACCGCGGCTGTTGGTCCATCCACAGTCAGAGGAGCTGCCTCAGGCCGCTGCGCTGCTGGCTGCAGCTCTGCAAGAGGGTAAGTCTATGTGCTGCAGACTTTAAAAGCAAACACAGGCTTCTGTTTTTATAATTCACAACCAAACACTGAAGAATAACCAGATACAGTATAATAATAGTAGTGATAATAATAATGGTTTTATTCATATGACACCTGTGCTCTGAATGAATAAATATAACACCTTTAAGAAGAGCAGGTGCTTTAATAGACAAAACAGGAAGGGTAACACGGCCAACATTACCTCAAACAATAACTAAGTCAAAGTTTAGATAAAATGAATAAATGATGACACAAGAAGAGACATGACAGAAAGCAGAATGTAAAATAACCCTATCAGTAATAAACTAGAACAGAGGAGGACAATACAATATATAATCTTAAAAAATTCTGAAACTAGTAATTTAAAATCACATGTATGCAGACTTTATGTTAGGGCTGAGTGAATAAACAACATCAAAACAGGATCATTATAAAAAAAGAGAAAAAGACACTGTAAATATTTGTGTGGCTTTGTTTTGATGTTCAGGTCTTGACAGATGGGAATGAGGATGCATTCAATGCACTTCGTAAACTCACACTGAACATAAATGTTGCTTTCAAGTGCACTTCCTCATTTTAGAAATCTATTCTCCATGGCCCAAACTGGAAATGTGATATTTTTTCTTATTCTACTGTATTAAAATACAATGTACTGCATCTATCATTACACTGAGGGGATGAAAATGTTAATATCTTAATATATTTTGATATCTTTTATCTGGGTACTCTTCAAAATGGCAACTTTATCAAATTCTCCATTGTGATGATTATTAAAAGCCTTTTAGCTTTGTGGGGTTGTAATGGGCATATGTCTACATTCTAATGAGAAATATGCAGGAGTTATGTGGACAGCACTGAAACACACAAAGAAAGAGAAATAAACAGTTTCTGCATGTAAAGTTAATATTTCATATGACCTCTGTCTGGGTTCAGTAAATCTTCAGCTCTTTTAGGTCAACTGTTTGGATGTTTTCTTATATAATCTTGTGGTATATTACACACCTTCAGAGTATTCCAAAGTCTGCCTTTTATCCTTTTCTCTGTCCAGCTAATTCCACATAGTTTATATGCGGCTTATAGCATATAGACATTGTTTTTCCTGAAATGCATAACCACACATATGGATTTCTCAGTCATTGTAATGTTATAAGTGCAACTGCAAAAAACAGCAAATATGTAAATGGTATGAAAAATCAAAATGCCTTTCAAAAACAAAAAAAATCTGTGTTTTAATGCCGTGCACATATTGCCTGCATGTTTCTTTACTCATTACAACCCTGTAAAAAAAAACAAAGCTAAAGGCTGCCTAAGAGTTTTGCATAATACTCTCTATTAATATGGGAAAAAAAAACATGGTTTTGATCCTATTATTTGCCAGATATGACAATGATGAACCCTATTTTATTGAGTCTTTACACTTGCTATTTTGGATTTCCAGCTGAAAACCTGAAAGCTGCACTTTCATCAAAGGCCAGTTCGACATTCAGCAACAGCTCCGACTCCGACACGGATTCTGTGTTTCCCATGAGCCCACTTTCACCTTCAGAGGCCCCTTCAGATCCAAAGGCCTCACTCCGAGACCCAGAACCCCGTGAACGGAGTTGGACAGAGGCCCTCGCAGATCAATCTTTAACGCGCGTACAAAAAACCGACACAAATGACATTGACTTGAAGGTACTGTGCACTCATACTATATTTACTAAAGAATTCATTCAGTTTGCTGTAACTCTTGTTTGACCTCTTGAAATAGTAAATACATGAAAGATTTTTGAGTTAAATATTAATGCAGCAATATGATGTAATGTGCTTCCCATTACTGTAGTTGTCAGTGGAGGTATGGTGGGATTGCAGAGGTATTACCCGGTCATTACAGCCTCTTACAGCTTGCATCTGAACATCGCTTCTTTCCATTTCTTTACAGATGTGTGATCGGCAACAGCTGTTTTAATAATTCATTGCAGTCTATTAGAAGCACATTTCAGTCTTAATGTGATGAATCATTAATAAGCACATAATAAAGGAAGAAGTCCATTTAGTCCCCAAAGGTATTGCGCCATAAAAAATTGGATATGGAGACTTATTGCAATTACCCTGGTGCGTTTGTGCTGACATTCGCAGCTTGTTGTTGTGACCTGTGAGGTAAATGAGTTTGAGAGGAGAGAATTGAGCTGCGGTGTGATATTTTAACTCTCCACGTTCAACAATGTGTGAGACCATATTGTGGGACCTCAAGGGGGCGCAAATGTTACATGAATGTTTTTTTTTATGAGGAAATAGTTTGAACTCTGTGACTTTAGTATGAATTATTATTTAGTAGAGAAACATGGTGCATTTACATGTGATGTTAAAAAAGCTATTCATTTGTGACATAGAGTTTATTAATGAGTATATAATTTGTGATTTGTTCATTAACAGGTTGCTCAAAGTGTCCAAAGCCTGACGCAGTTACTCTACAGTCTGCAGGTGAATACATATCTCAGTACACTGTCAGACACCAGTTACTTTTTTCTGCTCCCAGCCCTCATCTATATCATCCCCCAGTCAGTGAGAACATGTACATCCTATTCTCAGATCTCTCAGGATGAAGGCTTACTATGTGCCTTTACACCAAAGCTTGAAGAAACACAGAACCAACAATGTGCTCATGTGTTTGAAGCCAAATGTAGCGAGCTGCAGGAGTGGGGATCCTACTGATCTTTTTCTGCTGAGGGACATAGAAGGGACTTTTGTTTTACAACGCTCACAGTGTGGTTTGGTATAAAATGTAAATTTGTGTAGAGAGAAAGTATGTGTGTATTTGCATTAGGGCCTGCGCTCTGGCAACCCTGTCTTGGCTGTTTAGATTTGAGGTTGTGATCTCAATGTCATTTTCCTATTCAAAGTTTTCTGTCCCCTTTTTCATATTAACCTTGAAAACCACAGTTTTACCAGTGGGTTCAACTGCCAGTGTGTTCGATTTTTTTGTGTAACGCATACAACAAGATAGGGCAGAGTGAGATCCTAATTTCCGTCATTTTTGCCATTCAAATTACCTTCTCTTACTGATGGTTGTGAGGATGAAAATGGTGGTTGAACCTTTGCATTTGCTGGATTGACATCTCTATGGGCTTGTGTCTCCGTGCCAGGCTGCAGTGACCCTCCAGGACAGCTGCTATGAGGTCCAGAGGCTCCTCCTCCAAGAGACAGAGCGCCCTTCTCCACGCGCCCACCGGCTACACTTTCCAAGCCTTCGCGGTAACACCTTACAAGAGCAGGAAAAACAACGTAACTTTGAAAAACGTAAAGAGGAAGTGGCCGCGGCTCAGCGACTCCAGGATAGATTACGCCAGGAGAAGGAGCGATGGGAGAAGGAGTGCCAGGCCAGGGAGATCCAACATGAGGAGCAGGAGAGCAGACTGGAGATGAGGGAGAGGCAGTGCCACCTGGAGGCGGAGAGGTTAAGGCGGGAGAGGGAGGAGCTGGAGGAACAGCTGCAGGAGTACCAGCAGAACCTGGAGAGGCTCAGAGAAGGTCAGAGGAGTGTGGAGAGGGAGCGTGAGCAGCTGGAGACCCAGCAAAAGGTGCTCCGATGCTGGAAGCACAGCCGGCAGAGGAGCCTGCCCACGGTGATACCGCACATGGTCATCCCTTTGGATGGGCAGCAGGTGGGGATTGCACAGCATTTTTTTTTTTCTTGTCAGTTTGTCTTTTTCATTATAATTCACATGATCTGAGAGGAAACAAGACAAACATTCAAAAATTTCTTTTGGCCTTTTTTATTATACGTCTTATCCTTATTTATTTTTATTTATTTCGAACATGCAAAGAAACAAAATAAAACAAAATGCAGCAAATTAAGACAAAAACAAAATAACATTTAAATGAACAGAATCTAACTTCAAGTACATACAAGTCTAAATTTTGCATGGTTGAAAAGGAGTAGGAAGAAGTATAAACTTAACCCTTATTTGACCACATTTGATTGAACACTGTGCAGTTCAATTAGATACAAAAAATGATACTCAGCATGTCAATAGATAATGGGATTTAATTGAAACAAAAAGGAAGTAATAAATTAACTTAAAAATTGTTATTTAAACTCCACATACATGTCTTTCTTGTACTGTGCCTGACTATGAGAATGCACTCGGCCCTTTCAAAGTCAAAAAAGTCTCTGACAAAAGATCAAATAAGGCTATTCTTGGATCTCACTTCAAATCACTTGTTTCCTGTTCCATCATCAGTCACACTTGGCTAACGCACCTAAGCCTTGTGGCAGCCTAAAGTTTTGTTACTCACACAAGACCTGGCTGTGAGACTGAATTTTTATTTATTTATTTTTTTGTACCAATGCCAAATAATCAATTTAATCTCAAATTCAACCCAATGCACACTTTTTCAGTTGGGACACTCACATCTTGACCTTTTATGCAGATGTATCAAAACAAATCTGTAAGTCTGACTAGTTTCCAGGCCTGTGACTGAAGAATTTAGCCAATCACACATCTCTCCATGAAAGGAGAGGTAAAAAAAAACTGTGATCAGCGGTTATAATGTCAAAAGTGAACACAGCAGCTCCCGTACCCGTGACATTTTGCATTTTTCTGGTATGAAGCAGTGTCATGTCATTTATCTTTATATTCAGACTGTACCAGGGATTCAAAAAAAGTGACAGCTGCAGGAGGGAAGTGCTGCAGAGATAGACTTCTGCTGCTTTCTGAGGCTTCTGTCTTCTTCAGTCTTCTAATTTTTGACACTACTCATGATTTCTAATCTTAGACTTTGGCTGTGTTCAGACAGCAGGTCTTAATACACAATTCAGATTTTTTTTGGGTGAAATCTGATTTTTTTGTGTGCTTGTTCATATTATACATTAAATGTGACTTCTATCAGTTTTGAGTATGAACTGAATGCGACCCTGAAGTGACCCGCATGTGCAGAAGAGGTCCTGATGTAATATGTGACCATGCAGGCACACATTGTGTTTATGGAAGTAACACAGAATTGTAACATTTGTCAAATTTCAATGACGTAAAGGTCGGATAAATGCAACCTGCCCATTCAAACTGAAGTTGCATTGCAAAATATTAGATATTTATCGGATTTAGGACCACATATGAAAGTGGCTGGGTCAGATTTGAAAAAAAAAAAAAAAAACGGTTTTGTGCTGTTCAAATTGTCTTTAACAGATCGGATACAGGTCACATATGGGCAAAAAAATCGGATTTGGGCCACATTTGCCTGAAGCCTGAACGTAGCCTTAGACTTAGACAGATTTTATTTGTCATTCCAGATTTTATATCAAAAATGAAATTTCAATGCAGTTGGCTCAGCAGGCAGCAGCAATAAATACAAATAGGCACTATATATACAGGATAATATATACAAGATAAGATAAATATGCATATAAAAAACTAGGGCTGTCAAAATTAATGCATTAACGTGGATTAATCCGTCACAATGATTAATCTGATTAAAAATTTAAAGGCAATTAACCCATATGCAGTGCAGAATGTCTCTGAATGTCTCTGGCAATGCATTTCAGGCAGTTTGTCCAAGTAAAGTTACCATCGTGCATGTTCAAATGGGCAGTTGATCCGTTAGTGACAGGCAGCAAAACCAACCCATAAAGATGGAAGATGCTAAACAGCACATTGGCCCCCTGGATGGAAATATGAGGACAAAAAAAAACCCAAGACGGAACAGTCAACCGATGTAAAGTGTTATGCACACTCTGCAGGAAGGAGTTTTCTTTTCACCAAAGCACTTCCAGCTTAAAATATCACATTAACACGAAGCATACGTTAGTTGGGGATTCTGCTAGCACTTCAGCTAACACGTCACCCAGCTTGCGACAAACACGTTAAGTGTGTGTACATTCCCTTCTTTCTTGAGTCTGTTTGCTCATGCAAAATGAAACGTGATTAATATAATTTTAAAATAATTGATATTTAATTGTAATTAATTGAAATTACTCCCCAGCAACCCCGTGATTAGTCTGATTAAAAATTTTAATCATTTGACAGCACCAATAAAAACTATAGAATACAGAAGATAGAATCAATATGCATATAAAAAAGAACTATGTGTGAGTATAAAAAAAACTATGGTTCTCTGATTAAAAAAAAAAAAAAAAAAAAATTGAGGCATTACTAGTGGTTTTAGTGCAAATCCTGCCATGTCAAGCCGTAGATATGTAGTATTTATGAACTACACTTTAGCTAAAGCTTGAGCTCCGTTAGTTCACACATTTACACATAGCAGCACAATCCCCTTTTGATATACGACCTGCGATAATGAGAGCAATTTCAGCATCATTTGTCTTAGTGCTCCAGCAGTTCCACTCACCAATAAACATCTTAATGATTGATGATAATTAAACCACTGCAAATAAAAGCACTGACAAAATAATTAAAACCAGGGGCACGTGGCCCCAGAAACCAATCAATCGTGTCGGAAAAGAGTTAAAGCATCGACACTTTGTTTGAAAAGCGCCGCATGAAATGTCCCCTGCAGCTGGAAGGCACGGAGGATAAAGAGTGCACTGTTCTTCATGGCCTTTAAGTCTCAATTTACCGCACACAGAAAAGCAGCACGGGTGAAACTAATATATAGCGTCTATATCTGTGTGAGCCTCTGCTGGGTACAGCTTTGTGTTGCTCAGTTCAGCAGGTGTGACTGTTCCAAAGATGTACAGGCAGCGCTCAAACAGGGCAGACAAATGAGCTGACTCGTGTTACAATATTCACTCTCTCCCTCATTATTTTAAACACCACCTTGGGCTCCTGCCAGCTAGACGTGATGAAGCTCTCCTTGCTTTTTGCAGACTTATTTGTTTCTATTCATCTATTTTAGGTGTTGTTGTGTCCGTATTGAAAGCAACGGTTTGACAAAGGTGTGCAGAAACAGTGGAGGTCCTAATGTTCCCCTGCTAATGTTTTAGCCAGAGGCAGGAGTTCACAGGGTCAGAAACAGATCGAATGACGCATACACACACAAACACACACTCTCAGGTCTGTTCTAATTAGTTGTGCTGCCTAAGCTCCGGAGAGGAAAGGCCATGTTGATGCGAGAGATGGGACGGAAAGGACAGGAGGACGGCCTGAAGCATGAACCAAACTCCACGGGTGACACTTTTCTGATCCATCATGTCATCTGAATAGCAAAAAACAGCCATATTTCATCACGGTCATGTCATTGTATTAGCAGGATATTTCATTATGTAAGAGGAAATAAGTAGAAGCCATATCAACTAGAAAAATCACAAAATATTCAAAGTGATCCAGGAAAACTTCCAGTATATTTCATATTTTAGATCCTTAATAATAATAATAATAATATAATAATGGATTGGATTTATATAGCACTTTTCTAGACACCCAAAGCGCTTTACATTATTGACCCATTATTCATTCACTCTCACATTCACACTCTGGTGGTGGCAAACTACATTTGTAGCCACAGCTGCCCTGGGACAGACTGACTAACCCATAAAGACCCAGTGGTACTTTTGTAGCAGTTCCCAAATATTTTTTTTCTCTCTATTTAACGTTTCTTAAGCAATTTCTCACTATGTTTTATATTATCCTTTGTAATTTTTTTTTTTTTTTTTACTGTAAATCATGTATTTCCCTATGTTTTATTTCCTATACTTAATTTAGATGTACATTAAAACTCAGTGTAAATTCAAAGATTATTACATCAAAACAGAGAAAACTGGAGAAAAAGTGACTTTTTCAGCCAAGATATTAATAACTGAATGTAAAAACAAGTGTGTCCATCCACTGTCATTTATGAAACTCTATGGGTTTTACTGGTGAATCAATGTTGTAGAAGATGACGGTGTTTCCATGTTCACTATGGAGTCTCTGAACGTTCAAATGGGTCATATCTGATGACCATGAAAAGCTTAAAAACTGTATTTTACTCCTGTTATTTACATGTATTGATAGGATAAGTGGATCAACAGGTATTAAATAGTTTAGATCAGTAGATGATTTTGATCGCCAGTGGATGTTTGGGTCTTTATGGGTTAAAGCTGCCAGAACCTAATATTAGGGTAAAATATGAAACTATATTATTCACTATAAATATTCACACCGCTGTGGAAAAGATGACCCATTCAGACTTCAGTGTCAAGTCATGGAGTAGAGCAGTAGAGTCATGTCTGATTGAATTTTTAGCAGAAATCAGTATTTACAGTTTTCAGTCACAAACTAACGCCCCCTACCTGTCTGAAATGTGGTACATTGTCCACAGATCTGTGTATACTTCATGTTTCCTCTCAGACCACTTGAATTTAACACTGGTCTACAAGTAAAATGCTTGTAGAATAAAAATAGTGAAATTTTACCACCTGTGAGTCACTGATAAAGAAAAATCAAGTCAAAATTGCTGGTTGGCTGAAGTTTCCAAGATACAGTCTTGGATCAAAATGTGAAATTCGAGAATTAATAAGAGAATTGATTTTACTCAAAAGGAATATTTGTGTTAGAGCTACCAGATCTACTTCAAAACACTGTCTGCACATGACAGTACATTCACTTTACAGGTTCTATCTAGTGGAACATTTATAAATCCATTGTATAAATGTGCATAAACCAATATAAATGTGGAATAATAATAATAGTAATAATAATAATAATAATAATAATAATAATAATAATAATAATAATAATGGATTACATTTCTATAGCGCTTGTCAAGGCACCTAAGGCGCTTTATATTACTGATCCATTATTCATTCATTCTCACTTTCACACTCTGGTGGTGGTAAACCACAATAACACTATTATATACCTTGAAAACATCAGAAAACCAGCACTTTTGTCATTTGTTTTCCAATTAATCTTATCAAAATATTTAACATTTAGCGCATTTAATCTCTGAAGCAGATAATTTCTAAAAAAAAAAAACAAACTTCAGACCAGTGTAATGGGGGAATTTTGGGATCAGCATTGCTAAAAAACTACAAAACACTGCAGCTTTAAATGTGGGGTGCTGTTCATTGTTATCTCTGATTGTAAATGGAATAAGTTTGGATTTCCCTGAGTAGCTTAAGCTACGATAGAATCTATTATATCTGTAATATGTCTTTTCTGGCATTTTATTGAAGAACGGGTCAATTGAAGAGTTGAAGAATTGATTAAATTGTCAAAGTATTTACCAGATTATAATGAAATAATAGCTATCTGCAGTTAGACGTCAGTAATAGGAAATTGTATTAGAGTCCAGAGTATGTCTGAGGTACTGCTTGTTATTTATTTAGTTATTTCTTTATTGTCATTTTTTTGTCACTTAAACACATTTTACAGTTTATTTTCTATTGTATTTCATGCCTATTGTCTTGTGCTGCTGTACATTTGAATTTCCCCCTTGGAGGATCAATAAAGTATATCTTATCTTATATTATATTATCTTAATACAAAGTAATGAATACAGTAGATCCATAAAATTAAAAACTATTGCGTAGGTTAACATTTTTTTAAAACTTATATATACTTATTGTAAAATTTAGTGATGTGAAAAGTCCAGAATCATTAGAAGAGGGCTGGAAAATGTTAATAATGTAACGTTTGCTTTCACTTCAAGAGAAATTCATCTAAGAGTCAATAGACGCAGTAATTGGTTTTGCCCATTAATTTATTAGATAAAGACCCTGTTCTTAGTTGAAGGGGCTGTTAGATGGTTTTACATATGTGGAAACTACCATATTATCATTGTCATCTTCTTCATTATCATTGTCCAGACCTGATTTAAGACTATGAGCTTCCTCTGTGTTGTGTTTGACCAGCCTCTGTCAGCTCTCTTTCCTGTATGTCACTGATAGTTGTTTACTTTCTCAGGACCAGTCACTGACTCAGTCCAGAGACCCCGCTGATAACGGCTCCGTGTTCGTCAACGAGGCAGCGTTTGCCGGCACCAGCAACAACAAGCGGCACATCCACCACAGAGGAAATGACCCCACTGCCCACAATTGCCTGAACACCCTGCTGGCCAGATCCAACAGCAGACAGCACCCTGTGGCGAAGACTCCCCACCCACACTCAGGCTCCCAGGGGTGGGTGATGGGGACAGGGTACCTCTACACGCCCACAGGAAGACTCGGACTGCAGCACAAACCCAGTGGTGAGGAAGACTATTATGTTGCAAAAATTGAAACAAACTGTCTTGTATTAAGCAAAAAAAAAATCTGCCACTGTGGTTTCATTGTGGGATTTCTTAAACTAGATAATATTCTAACCACTAAAAATGAAAACATAAAAGAAAATCCCGAAATGTGCTTATTGCAAGCAACAAAAACACGGTTATTTAACTTAATTTTCTTAAATTAAAAGTTGTGCAAGTGATCTCAGTCTTTAAAAAAACAAAACAAAAAGGAAAATAATCTTGTTCCTCTGCTGGGAAAGTACACAGACCTTATTTTAATGGATCACTGGTTTTATCCAGATTGACATTAGTTGGAAAATCTTATCAAGGCAAAGTAAGACATTGTTTGCTCGGAATGAGGTTGCGTTTCTAATGAAGAACATGCCTGACAAGATTTTTCTATGCTCATTTCCAGGAAACAAAGATTATCTCTCTTGAAATTCTTTGTTTTTGCAGTGCAAAAGGTTTGATCATTTGCAATGAAAGATATTTGAACCAAAAACACAAAATAAATGGCAGGTAACATCTCATGGGTATACATAAACACATATTTCCCTTTTGTCATTCAGTTTTGTATATAGTAAACATGAGATTTCCTCTAAAGCAAAGCTGATTTTATTAGATTCTTAAACACACGGCTGCATTCATTTCTATATTAATGAGGAAAACATATTTTATTTTAAGAGCTAATATACTTGCTTTCAGGTGCCATCTGCGAAGGGAACTTTTTTGGCATAGAAATGTCTACTAATGAATGCATGAAATGACTTAATTACTGACCTAATTTTCATTCGTGTTATGTTTAATATCCTGTATCTGAGTGCTAATGGGTCGATACTGCCGAGCCTAAGTGCCTCTTGTATTAGACAATACTAACTAATGTTATCATACTGTCTGTGGTGCTCAACACAAATGAGAAATCTGCTACCTGTGAGAATGTAAACAAACTGCCTGCTCTCATTGGCCTGTGAGTTTGTGTGTGTGTGAGAACGCATACTGTGCACACACATTGGTCTGTATCACTGGTGAGGCCTTGTCTGTCCTTCCTTTCTGTTAATCAGTGCTTCCTGACAAAAAAAGAAGGAAAAAAAAACAACCACTAGCCCCCACCTCAGCCATCCACCTCCACCTGCACCAGCAGCGATTCAAGGCCGCCTCCTGCCAAAGGAAGAAAAATCAATGGTTTCTCTATCTGTTGACTGGCATGGCAGACAACAGCATGTGAATCACAGTTCACAGGCAATGGCTGGCTGATAGGGACATCGATCTCAAAAAATCTTTACAAAACTCATTATAGCATTACTTGTCATCGCATCAGGCGACGGGCCGAGCGCAGGGGTGTGTGGAATGATAGATGCGGACACATATTAATCTGTGTTTCGCATGAGAGGTGTCAGCGCCGTTCTGACGTTTGCCTTATTCCTAATCGGTTCACTCGCCGCTCGTTCAAGTATTTACAGCAGGGCGAAGGAAAATTACAGGTTACACGCAACTTATCCCTCAGCCCCTTGTAAAAGTGGGGTCAGCGTTAACTGCGGCCGACACAGAGTTTCTGTTTACAGACGATAGCAGGGCAGCACAATCTCGTTGTCATTGATCAGCTTATTAACCTTTCCTCATTATTGAACGCGCGCAACCCCCAGTGAAATCCGAGTCACTTGTTAACAAGCCAGGGGTGTAGAGGCGGCAGTCTACAATGCAGAGCGCATTCCAGCTGACATATTCTACCCACAATGCATTTCCAGCGGATCCCATGAGGGCCCGCGATAACACACTCTTAAGTACTGAATAGAGCTCCCAGTGCTGACATAATTCTCCAGTATATTTAAACCTATGTATTGAGTCATTTTCATCTTTCATCCGTTAAAAGCTCCTTTGTGACCTCCAAGAATCACGTGCTGCCTGGTATGCGGACAAACCTGGTATCTGCTCTTTTTGTACGTGAAAAGGAATCCCATTGAAAAGCAAATTCTCCATTGTGTCGTCAGTCGCTCGGATCAAAAATACCACCTCAAGTCTCATCCTCACCTTAAGCATGTGAATATTTTTTTTCTCATGCACGCACCCACATACACACCCTCTTTTATTAACTAGATCTGCACTTTTATTCCTCCACAGTGTAATCTCGGGGAACCAGTTGGATAGAATTTTTTGAAATGAAGTTTCATCTGATGCGTAGTATCAGGTTTTTGTTGCATGCCTTTTTCATACAAAGGGTAGGCGCAGTGAGCGTAGGCTGAGGAATAAAAGAGATGAAACGGGTGCACTTTACTACATACGTGCAGTGCATTATCTCATGCCTTGTATAATCTGCTGCAGTGTAACACAAAGCACATTCTCTGGAAACCAAACCTGCTTGGTTGGCTTTTTTGACAAAGCTCTGGGTTGCATAGTTGGAGTTAATGATACTGCAGATGATTTAGCTTCATACTGATCATATCGCACATTTCATTCATATGCGCAGGCCTTAAAGGGGTCATATTTTGCCAAACCCACTTTTATTAGTCTTTGGTACATTTATTGGTGTATTTGGGGACCCTTATAATTCAAAAAAATTGAATTTGAACCCTCCAGGTGCTGCAAAGCTATCTTTATATTCATTTTGGCAAAAATCTAGTAGATTTCTACAACTCGTTTTAATGCTGCATTCCAGGCCACCCGTAACTCGTGTTTTTCCAACATTCTAAGAGTAAAAATGCACTGAAATGGCAGTCAAACCAATGACCTCCCACCTGTGAACTCGTACTAGATTGATGTACACCCAGTTCCGAGCTCTGACACCATGTAGCCCGTGAAACAATAATGGCAGCCCCCATGGATGCAGTGTTTATACAAATTTTTTATTAAAACAAGGTATTCCTCTGACATTACTTATCTTTAAATGTTCTGCTGCTCTAGTGTTCGCTAGTTTTCAGTCCATTAAATGCAAGAATAAATTAATACCAAATACATATCCAAATATACAAATAACAAAACATAAAAGGTAGAACAGCTTCTCTTGCCTTATGCGCCATTTCTACTCCTCTGTTTCCCTCAGATAAGCAAGGAACAAGCACCTTTGGCAATAGAAATGATTTTAAATGAGCATAACGTACAGTCCACCATGCTGGTTTGTTTACATTTAGCTACCACAATTCCTCGCGCTCAGGCACTTTGGCGTGACTTGCCTGGAACGTTACAAAGTCGTGAGTTGTGGTTTGAAGTCATGACTTACGGGCTCAAAAACCAGCCTGGAAGTCAGTACAATTCCTTCTTAATTTGTTACATCTATAACTAGTTACGTGACGACATTTGCACATATAAGGTCAAGACTTCCGACGAACATTTCTCTGACTACGCCATAATTGTTTGTCAGCAGCAACAGTTTTAGTCCATACTGAAAATATGTCCAAACTTCGAGCCAATTACCTAAAATGTTCGGTTGTTGGTTGAACGGGACAGAGCAGCACAGCCAACAACCTGGAGGGGGTGGAGCATGAAGTGGCTCATATGCATTTAAAGGGCCAGCGCTCAAAACAACCTTTCCGGTATCATTACTCAGAAATAGGGTTGAAGATGGACCTGTGGAGTTATATTAATGAAGAATTCAAACCCAAGCAGAGCATTTACAGTTGATGCAGACCACAGGGAAATGTTTTAAAATGCTTAATTCCATTTTTAAAAAAAGCAAAATATCACTCCTTAAAAGAAAGTTTTTATTCTTGATGTTTAGGTCATAAAATAATACATTTACGATGCTATAATTGTTAATGGACAAACCTCTAAGAGATTGAATTCTTATCATCTGGTTGCACAATGATGTCTCATCCATCAGAGGCCAGGCCTGTATGGTGGCTCACTGAGCGACTCCAATAGACTCTTATATAATTAATCAAACAGAGACACTTTCCTATAGGGACACGATGAGGCAATTTATAGTTCATGCCATCTGTTACCATGACAGCGCACCTGCCCTAATGCTAGACAGCACCCACCATGCAGACAAAAAAGCACATGCACAGACACATGCTAGATACCACCCACAGTCATGATCATTTCAGATTTTATTCAGTTCACTTACTCTGTTCAAAAGGAAGTAACCCTATTTATGAGAACAATGGACCCAGACTTTGTAGAGATATACAGTAACATCCTGCTCCGAGGCGTGTTTGTCAACTTATCAGTACGGTTGCCTGGTTGAATGCATGTCTCACTAAGATAACTGGTTGGTGCACCTCCATATCTCTTTTCACCAACTATTAAATGTGAGGAGACAGCTGTCATTGGAAAAAATGATGAGGTGACATGAAGGCGGAAATGTCAGATACAGTAGCTCCAAAGTGTCAGTTGTTGATATTCTAAGGCCTGTGTGTCATTGTGTGTACAGTATGAAATGTTTTTTTTTTCCCTGCATGAATGTGAATCCTGTTTTATAGATAAGATTAATGCGACACAATGACTTTGGTAGTATTAATAATTTGTTTCCCCGTCTTTTACCTGGTATGATTCCATGAATTTAGACATTTGACTGCTAGATGTGTTTGCTCTATAAAGCCTATAACTATTTGCTCTTGGTAATTTTCAATTAGAACAGATGTTTATTATTTTTTCTCCAATAGTGCTACAGTTTAACCCATAAAGACCCAGTGCTTCTTTTGTTGGAGTTCCCAAATTCTTTTTTCATTCTATTTATCCTTTCTTCAGCAATTTCTCACTATGTATTATAATATTATTCTCTGTATTTTGCATGTTTCACTGTAAATCATGTATTTTCCTATATTTAATTTAATGTAGATGTTCGTGAAACCTCAGCATAAATTCAAAGATTATCATATCAAAACAAAGAAAACTGATGAAAAACTGACATTTCAGCAAAATATATCAATAACAAAATAACAATACACTGTCCAACTCCAACTCCATGGGTTTTACTGGTAAATCGGTGTTGTAGAAGATGTTTCCATGTTCACTATGGAGCATCTGAACGGTCAAATGGGTCATATCGGATGACCATGAAAAATGACAAACTTTATTTTACACCAATTATTTACATGTATTGATAGGATTAGTGGATCAACAGGTATTAAACAGTTTATATCAGTAGATTGTTTTGGTTAGGGTTAAAAAAAAACTAGGGGAAAAACTGCATTTTAATAATAATAACTAGAAAAGCACTCAAAAGCGCAGACCTCCACCAAGGCAGATCTGCCCCCCCTCGATCACCACCAAAGTTTAAGCATTTTTTCCTTGTGCAATTATCAACATTTCCTGAAAATTTCATCAAAATCCTTCCATAACTTTTGGAGTTATCTTGCTAACAGACAAACCCCGGTGAAAACATAACCTCCTTGGTGGAGGTAATAATAATACATCGGTTTTATATAGCACTTTTCTAGGTACTCGAAGACAATTTTACAACAATTATTTACATGTATTGACAGGATTAGAGGATCAGAAGTTATTAAACATTTTATATTGGTAGATGATTCTGATTGCCAGTGGTTGTTTGGGTCTTTATGGGTTAAGCGCATATTTTCTTTCCAAACCTTTTGCATTGAATATTTTTGCAAAAATGAATCTTCTTCTGTGCTCAGTTGGTCCCTGGCCAGAATTACATGCAGTACATTTTAATATTCTTCATTAATCCAACAGTAAAATTTTAGAATTAATATACTTTTTGCAAATGGGAGCAGCGACCTGACATGTAGCGGCTGTGGCTACTGTGATTACCCAGCAGTGATTATGTGTGTGAGCAAAACATGAAACAAATGCAACATGTTGAAACCTGGTGATTATTTATTAGCAGTCACTAAATGATTGTTTCCTTTGAAGGCTGAATATTCCGTCCTAATCCACTCACATTCCCTCTCTCTCTCTTTTTTTTTTGTATGATTTTCTAATTACAGTTACCGGCTGAGACTGTTTACATTATTACTGCAAATAGTTGCGTTTCATCCGGTCGTCACATTGTGTTTTTGTCGTGCCCACGCAGATCACAACAGTGAGGACTACATTGGGGAGACGTGGTCATCAACAGCCACAGCAGCAGACCCTTATCCTGCGCTGCCACATCCCGGTGACCCTCAGCTGGGCCTCAGCGCTCTGGTTTCCTTAGAGACAGATAGCAGCGGGGAAGAGGGCAGAGAAGAAACCATTGTATACCTCTGAATGTGGGTAACATGTCTGACTGTACAATACCAACCCAGCACTTCAAGAAATGTCAAGTCCAGTTTTATTTTTACAGCTTCAGAATCGCAAATGTGCCTCAAGGGGCTACATGTCAAAATGTCACGATAAGCACTGGGCCCAGTGGGCTACAGAGTGCATTTCTTTGTATAAACCTATTTCTTTTTTTTTTTTTTTTTTTTTTTTTTTTAAGTTGAAAATTTGTTTTTGTGGTCTTTTTTTTGTCAAATGGACAGTTACTGGAAACAGATAAACAAACCGAGGTTGCTCCAGACGCAATTTAACAGTGTACCATGTGTCATGCACCTTAGCTGGAGGCACCGCGGGGTGTTCACGGACTCATATTTTCTGTGAACCTATTTTTTTGTGTGTGTGTGTGTATTTGTGTGTGCTGTTTATTGACTTCCAGGTCCCTGCAGCATCACCTTTTGCTCATTCTCTTACTGTCTCTCCCTCACTGCCTTCCACTCTCAGGTCCAACATATCTCATCCCATGGGCACTATATTTATTACATTTATCAACATTTGGAGAGAAGGGGTAAAAACCTGAGGCTGCATCTCTCCAAAAGGGGTGATTGTCTTACCATAGTGTACACTGCCACTCTTTCATTTATCAGACTGGCTCTGTTTATTTACAATCCACACATAATGGAAAGCATAGAACATGAGAATTGAAGGATGAGGCGCGACAGCATCAGCTTCATCTGTGTTTTTTTCCAGACTCGCTGCCTGTGGGTGTCATTTATTAGTTTTTATCATAACTTTTTTTTTTCCTCATTTGAAGACAAAAACAGAAGGATGGGTTTTAAAAAGATGTTGAAGCTGCGCTACGGTGTCAGGTTTATCCGAGGAAAATAAATACAGCTGTAAATAGTGTGAAAAAGGATTGTTTGAGCAGAACTGATTCAGTACAACCTGAAATAATTTTGGCTGCAGGAAAGTAAACACAAACATACAACTATTTTAGGCACTTCAGAAATTTTTTAAACGTCTTTATTTTTACATTTTCATTTTAATCTGTTATTTTTTTTGTCTTAAAATCCCTCCGTTTCTTCATACAGGTAAATATTACCTTTACAAGCACATACAACAATATCAAGTGGCCTTTTTGATACTGTTGTGCTTAATGCAAAATGATTACACTTGAATAATCATGGAGTGTGTTTGCATATTTTCTCTCATGGGCATTTTTATGTGTAAACAGGCTTCAATGCTTTGTGTCTGAAGTTGCTCTGTTTTTTGTGTTTTTTTTTGTAACAAACATGATAAAAGTTAATTTAGTCTTATTACTTTTGTAGGTTCCTCATGGGACAACAAGGCAGTGGCAGTATTTTGATGTCAATGTGGGATTTTAGAACCATGAATACATGTTTGTGCTTTAATTTATTTATTACAGTGCAAAAGAGTTTTAATGTTTTACAGTGCTTTGTGAAGGGTTTTATTGAACATAGACATGCGCCTGTATAAACAGACACATAGGTGTGTTCTCATTGTGGGCTTGTGCACATTCAGACGTGTATTAAGAGATTACGTTTATTGAACTTGAACCAGACCTTTTGGTTTATTGCGGTTAAAATAGATGGGACTACTTGAGGGCGTTGATACAATAAAGCAGTAAAGTGGTCGAAACACAATCACGTCGCTTCAGTTTCATGTCACCGGTCTGAATTGTGAAGTAGTATGTAAACAGATGTGCAGGAGCGTGGCTGTTCGGTTACCAGCAGTGACAGGTGCTGGACAAGGTGCATGTGAACGTCAGCTATTTCCTGTTTGTGCACCTGTAAAATGCAGACACATAATCCACATCAGTGTCGGATAAATCTTATTTTGACGCCTCCATCCACCTAAACGGACAATGTCACCCTTTCAGTGTCTGAGAATGTATTACAAGACTTTTATGGGTCATAAGATTCCTCACAAAAAGTTTCTGTCACATTAAAGCTTATAAAACGGCCTCGACTTGACTTTTAAAGCTTACCCTGACAGCGCTGTCATATTTCATAAACTTAAATGCTATTGATGCATCTTTGTCTTGTCTTTTTCCAAACAGAAGAGACGATTTCTGGGAACCACATGACTCAACCTGCAAAATGCACCTTATTATTTCTTCTATTGATTTGCTTGAAAAACCTGCATAAATAAGACCTGCTTCAACCGTTGCCTTGTCAACCACAGTTTTAGCACTCGTCATTAAATGTCACACGCAGGCACTCCGCTCTCTAATTATTGCTCTTATTATGGCACATGACATTTATTTTAGGATTGTAGTTCTGATAGGTGAATAACAGCCTCTATGATACTATTTTAAAATGTCACTTGGATCATTTGCGTCTTCTGAATAGATTTCTCCTTTCCTGAAATGCTCTCATTTTTACCCTCCACAAGTCACATAAATGTGATTTTTTATTTGCACATTAATTGCCATAATTATTGAGACCATTTATTACATTATAAATAACATGTACATGCATATAAGCTTCAGTGCAATGGTTCCCAACCTTTTTTGGCTCATGACCCCATTTTAACATCACAAATTTCTGGTGACCCCAGAAATTCAAAACGAAGACATTTTTCTCTTGGAGATGTCTTAGCAGGACCTGGAGGGTGAAGAAATCTTTCCATTCTCTGTTTGATCTGGTTTTCTGACTGCTACTGTGCAACAGGTTAAAGGTGGGTAACACATGTGGTCACATGATCAGGTCAATCAAGATATGCCCTCTCAGATCCTGCATTTTATTTGAACTTGATTTTTTTTAGGAAAAGTATGTGGTGTTTTAATTATAATGAAATATATATTGAATCATTAAAAATATTTTTATTAGTTTTTTTTTTTTTTTTAATCAGTTACTAGAAATTTCAGGCGACCCCACGTGGGGTCCTGACCCCAAGGTTGAAAAACACTGCTTTAGTGAGTCTCACATTCATAGGAACAGGATTACCTCTGATGAATTACTCTGGAATGACATGAATTTCATACACTTGGGTGTCATTTTTGGGAAAAAAGAAATTAACATTAAAAGTAAATGCTGCGTTTCCTGTGGTGCAGATAATTATATTGCCTTGTTTGAGCAACTTTCTTGCCTTTGCTCGTTCATTTGCATCGTCTGAATAGATTGCTCCTTTCTTGAAATTTTCTCATCAACTTGTAGAATAATTTTTACCCTCCACAAGTCACAAAAATATTGGGATTTCTTTATTTGCACATCAATTGCTGTGATTATTGAGACCATTTATTACATTATGAATAATATATACATGAATTTGGGCTTCGGTGAGTCTCTCATTCATAGGAACAGGCTTACCTCTGATGAATTACTCTGGGATGACCTGAATTTCATACACTCGGGTGTCATTTTTGGGCAAAAAATAATTTTCACATTAAAAGTAAATGCTGTGTTTCCTGTGGTGCAGATAATTATGTTGCCTTGTTTGAGCAACTTTCTAGCTTTTGTTCATTCATTTGCATCTTCTGAACAGATTGCTCCTTTCTTGAAATTTTCTTGTCAAATTGCAGAATAATCTTAACGCTCCACAAGTCACATGAATATTGGGATTCCTTTATTTGCACATTAATTGCTGTGATTATTGAGACCATTTATTACATTATAAATAATATATACATATGAGCTATAGTGAGTCTCACATTCATAATAATGGGCTTCAATGAATTACTCTGGGATGACCTGAATTTAATACACTATTACAGGAAATGGTCCCCTTGGGGGTCATTTTTGGGCAAAAAGAATGCAACATTAAAAGTAAATGCTACGTTTCCATTGGTGCTTATAATAATGTTGCCTTGGTTGAGCAACTTTCTTGCTTTTGTGCGTTAATTTAGCATTTGGAAAGTGCTTTACGATCATCAGCCAGGACCTGGATTCCTCTGCAGGATGGCCTCAGATCACAGCCTATTGAAATAAACCTGTAACTGTGAAAAGGCTTCAGAGTCTGGTTTCAACCGGCTCTACATGTAAAGTTTCATGAGATAACTTTTATTATGATTTGGCGCTATGTGGATAAAATTTGATTTGATTTGACTTAATAACACTGAAATGAAGTTGCACATGTTTTAGTGTATTGGCATGAAGACAATGTGTTCTCGGTCATTTTTTAGGAGTCAAGGATACCCTATAGAGGTGTATGTAGATGTCTGGCATCTCCAGCTTCATTACCACACTTATTTAGAGTCGTTTTCTCAAACCAGCACCAGAAACCACCCACAGCTGAGACCTGCATGACTTTCCTTGTATATGACACTGCCGGGAGCTCATTTTTTGAAGGTTAAAGCAATTAAAAAACGATTTGAGGAGCGCAGCAGAACGGTCCGGGCTGACCATCCATTAAAACCAAGCAGCAGAGAAGGACTGCGGAGGTGGACGGGGGAGCAATCATAGGTGGGTGAGTGGGCTGCAGCTGGTGAAAAGTTTTGTGGTGTTTGTTAGAGAGAATTTGGAGGAAGAATGTGTTGTTGGACTGCGTTACAGAGCTGTGATTATGCAATATGTTTCTATCTCAATTAACCCATAAAGACCCAGTGCTACTTTTGTGGCAGTTCCCAAATGAATTTTTCTCTAGATTTAACCTTTCTTAAGCAATTTATCACCATTATTATATTATCCTCTGTCTGTGTTATTTCTAGTTGAAAATCAAGGTTTTCCCTATATTTAATTCACTGATAATGTAAATTAGTGTTTCTCAACAGGTGCGGTACAGCCTCCCAGAGGGTGTTGGGATAATGTTGGGGGACGTTTGGAAGGAGAAAGCTGAGAGGGGGGCGCTGAGGCACAAATGGGGGTGTTTGTCAGTGTTATTCGTCACAATGTATAAGTGTCCATATCAGAAGAAACTTTGCTTGTGCTGTGCCTTTCCTACTACCAGCATGTTTTCTCAATGGCAAATGTATGTGTCCTGCACCCTCCAACCCACCCACCCCGGTCTTCAGCATAGAGGTCCGTCGTATTACTTACTTACTGCACCACTCCTGAACCCCCACCACCACTACCAATGTTTTTTTTTTTTGGGGGGGGGGGGGGGCAGGAGACTCATAATGATGTATGGGGGCATTTGTTCAAAAAAAAGTTGAGAAGCTCAGAGTAAAGTTGAGGGTTATTATATCAAAAACTGAGAAAACATGACTTTTTCTGTAAAATATTCCATTAACTGAACATAAACCCAGTGTCTCCAACCTCTGTCATTGTTCCAACTCCATGGGTTTTACTGGTGAACCAATGTTGTAGAAGATGACGGTGTTTCCATGTTCACTACGGAGCCTCTGAACGTCCAAATGGGTCATATCTGATGACCATGAAAAGATGACAAACTGTATTTTACCCCAATTATTTACATGTATTGATAGGATTCGTGCAGTGGTTTCCAACCTTTTTTGGCTCATGACCCCATTTTAACGTCACACATTTCTGGCGACCCCAGACATTCAATATGGAGAGTTGTTTTTTTTTTTTCTAAAATTAATTTGTTTTTGATCATGTAATAGTTTGCTATACTATGTTTCAAATTGACTTTAATTTTAGAGGACATTTAGTCTATATAATGTATATTATTATGGACGGAGGCAGTAAAGCCAGGTGTAGATTACTGCACAAAGTGAGAATTTGATTTTCCTTGGTCAGGATATGTACAGTCAGTCCAGCTTGGATTTACAAGGCTGACAATTAATACTGAACAAACAAGAACTCAAACTATGAATTATGAAAGAGCTGCAGCATCTGAAACTGACCACAATGAACATTTGACAGATAAACAGAACCACAGTGCTTCAGTTTCAGCTTCAGAGTTTGTCATGTTTTTTATGTATTGTGATTGTCTCTGTCAACTCACTATATATTTTTTATTAGCAAGTTTTTATTTTCATTTTTATCAATTACTAGAAATTCCAGGTGACCCCATTTGAAGTCCAGGTGACCCCACGTGGGGTCCTGACCCCAAGGTTTAAAAACACTGGATTAGTGGATCAACAGGTATTAAACAGTTTAGATCAGTAGATGCTTTTGGTCACCAGTGGCTGTTTGGGTCTTTATGGGTTAAAGTATGTTGGACCTGTGTCTATTTTGCAAATCTTCAAATCTATCCTATTAACTAAAAGGTTAAAATGAGCCTTTGGTTTAACTCCACCACAATTATGGAATAAAATTTACAGTCTGCTTCAGTTTTAACCTCCTTTAACTCAGTGTTTTCATGTTTACCACTACTGTATTCAATTTGTGGGTAGGTATTTATTATTTGTTTTATTTTGGCCTTTTTTCGATAATGAGGGTAGAGACTGAACCACAAACTGACTGTTGTGGTTCTTGTTGACTTTTTAGTCACCGGGGGTCCAACATTGGTTTATTTTTGCACTGGAGCTGCGCTGTAATGTCTCCTATTCTTTTTTTATATTATTTTCTTTCAATTTAATGTGCCTTAAATTGCTGTATTTTGACTTATTATTTTGTCCTTTTACAATACAGGTTGATTTCTTTATCATATTTAACTACCTTTTCTCATCTTTCTTACCCAGGTCTCTCAAGCTGAAGAGAAGATGGAGAGAGGAGAGCTCCCGACAAACCTCTGATCCTCTTAGTGGCCCTTCAAGGATCCATTATACTTATCACCTTTGCTTTTAAATGGAGATTACACTCTCCTCCATCAGCTCTTTTTGAGTGTAGTAGAACATTTCAGCTAATCAGTTTTGATACACTGCGTCCACTTCAGCGCACCGTGGCTTTTACTGTGATTTTATGGGCCATATAGCTGCATATAATCCAAATGCTCCTGTGTTTTTTATGTGCCGCTGCTGATATTGGAGTTTAGTTCCAGTTTGAGGGAGACCTGACGGTGCTGAACAGCTGCTTGTTTGCATGGGACAAAAAGAGAAGTTACAAAGGTGTGTGAAAGGTTTACTATAACACAAGCTTTTTGTATTCATGTCAGGAAGGTGTGTCTCTGTGTATGCCTGTGGATTTTGTGCTTGACAGGTGTGATTGTACATACAGACAGGTATAGTTTTAATGACAGTCGGCCATCTGGGTGTTTCAGGGTCTAGCAGACGTATTGACAGAGATGTGTGAGTCTGTTAACAGCCCCTGATAACGTTACAAAGCCTTTTCATTTCGTGGAAACCTTACCAAGTTACTCATTGTTCTTTACAGTGAAACAAGTTTTTTTCCCCTCAACTTGTTTTTTTTTTTTTTTTTTTTTTTTTTAAGACCATATACACCACACGTTTCAACTGAAATGATGTTAAATACTTAAAGCCTCTTTAGTGCTTCCCTCTCGGTCTCTGTCTCTGCTTCACTCTGTGTGGATTCAATAATCGGAGCTTGTTCCATCCTCATTACACAGTCAAGAAACCCTTGTATGTGGCCCCTGTCTTTCTCTCCCTCGTTGTTTTTTAATGACCCCTGTGGAAACTAACTAATAACACCAAAGGAAAAACCGATAAAGGGGGAAAAATATTATCGCTGAGTCATCTGCCAGGGTGAAACACACTGTGCTACAGCATTTCCCAAGGGGAAAGTGTAATGATTTCTGTAGGCGTACAGAATAAACCTGCCCAGCCCAAATATAAATAACAACCATTAAAGCTTATCCCAGTGAGGAATGGTTTTATGAGAAACCTGAACAATATACAACATATACGGTAGCCTATACAGGTTATTAGATTTCTCTTGGGGTGAAATATCACGACAGGCTCAAAATATATACCAACTGTTCATGGCCTCAAAAGGAGAAAGTCTGAGATGATAGTACCATCTTGTTGTATACTTTTGACTTATACATCTCTGTAGGTTTTATTTTTTTCTCTCTATTTCTATTAGTATGTGCAGAGGAATAGCAATCATTTTGAAAGTGGATTTTTCAGTTCATGGCATGTGTATAAGCCTGTGCAAAGAAAGCAGTGTTATTTTTGAGGAAATATTTCTTGACACCCTCTGTGATCTTTGCTTTCGACCCTGTCTTAATTGGTCTCACTCATCATGTCCTTTTAGAGTTCTGCTTACCTCCTGCAGCTGTGTCAAGGCTAAGTGCTTTACTGTTTACCCCAAAATAAATGTTAATTACAGCACATGCACATTGAAGAGTCTTAATGTCACAGACACGAGTCCAAGCCTTGGCCAGAGAAAGGCAACGCTGGTTAGACGAGCGTTATTAAGGCAAGGCAAGGCAGGTTTATTTATACAGCACATTTCATGTACAAGACAATTCAAAGTGCTTTACATAAAACATTAAAAGCATTACAGCATGGAAGCAATAAAAAGTATAGGCATGAGAAAAACAAACAAACAAACAAAAAATCAGATAAACAGAAAAGCAGATAAAACAGATAAAAACCTTTAGCTCTAAAGGAACCAAGGTTATTATCATTAATGAAAACTAACGAAATGACGAAAACTAGAATTGAAAAAACATTTTCGTGAACTGAAATAAATAAAAACTATAATTAAATGAAAAAAAAACGATAACTAGCTGAAAGTGTATTGCGTACTTATAAAACTAACTAAAACGTATAAAAATTATGGATAAAATTCCCTTTGTTTTCATTTTTGTCAGTGTTGGATTGATATGAAATAGATTTATTTCACTCCAGCAATTTTAGCTGTGGGCACTGTACGACACTTTATGGTGCGTCACATGGTTTAGAGTCGTCTTCTGGTCCCCACTGTACCTGGAAACATGGAGACTAAAGCAGCAGAGTCCTGTATGGCATTTATGTGAATACAATGGCAAAGAAGAGAAAAGATATGAAAAAACTAAAACTAATACTAAAACTAAACTAAAACTAAGCATTTGGGGAAAAAAATGAAAACTAATAAAAAGTAGCAAACCTGCTCTAAAAACTAATTAGAACTAACTGAATTAGAGGAAAAACAAGTCAAAACTAAATAAAACTAAACTATAAGGAAAAATCCAAAACTATTATAACCTTGAAAGGAACAGTGCAGATCTGAACTGATGAATACAAACTCTATTCAAATGCAGCTGAGAACAGGTGGGTCTTTAACCTGGATTTAAATAAACTGAGGGTTTCAGCTGATCTGAGGTTTTCTGGGAGTTTGTTCCAGACATGTGGAGCATAGAAGCTGAACGCAGCTTCTCCGTGTCTGGTTCTGACTTCGGGAACTGACAAAAGACCGGATCCAGATGACCTGAGGGGTCTGGTGGGTTCATACTGAGTCAGGAGGTCACTGATGTATTTTGGTCCTAAACCATTCAGAGTTTTATAGACTAGCAACAGAACTTTAAAGTCTATCCTCTGTCGGACAGGCAGCCAGTGTAAGGACCACAGAGTTGGACTAATGTGGTCCACTTTTCTGGTCTTAGTGAGGACTCTAGCAGCAGAGTTCTGAATGAGCTGCAGTTGTCTAATGGATTTTTTAGGTTGACCTGTAAAGTAGGGTTGCACAATTTTGGCAAAAAATAAAATCCCGATTTTTCCCACTAAAAACTTGATTTTCGATTTTGATTTTTGGGTTAAACTACAAAAGACAACAGAAGTCAGCATGTCGTTTTCGTGAGCAGCCCACAATGCAAGCCACTGCTCCAAACTGAAATCTGTGATGGTATCACGTGATGAACCTACAGAAGTTTTTTTTTTTTCTTCATTAAATTTTTATTGAATGAAGTAGAGTATACAAACAATGTATACAACAAGAAAATAACATAACAAGTTTGCCAGGGGGAATACACTACAATGCAATGTCCAAGTCAGAGCAAATACTGGTGGCTTTTATAGCCTTTTTGTTTCCATATTTATCTAACAGCTTTAAATAAAGTTCAACATCTTTCAAAAAATAAATAGTATTTGATTTTGTGTTACAGAACTTACATCTGTAAATGAAAAATTTAGCAAGTAAGAGAACTAAATAAATAATTTTTAAAAATGTACGGTAGCCCGCAAGAGGCATGAGAAAGATGAAATCGATTTCACGATTTCCCTTTTTTAAAAATTGTCCTAATTAAAAAATCTGATTTCGATTTAAAATCGATTAATCGTGCAGCCCTACTGTAAAGACACTGTTACAATAATCAAGCCGACTGAAGATGAATGCATGGACTAGTTTTTCCAGGTCCTCCTGAGACATCAGATCTCTTATCCTTGAAATGTTTTTAAGGTGATAGTAGGCTGATTTTGTGACTGCCTTAATATGTTATTGTATGTACAGTCGTGGGAAAAAATGATTAGACCATCAAAAGTCCTCAAAAACAATAGTTATGCAATCAAGTATTAACTCCTGTGTGTATTATGTGACTAAAACAGACAGAGAAGAAAACATGGAATGCCTAAAAGCACTGTTTTTGTCAGTACAATGCCATAGATATTGATGTAAGAGCTGAAGTGATTTTAGTTATCATCAAGAAAACCATGGAAAATGGATAGATATCAGCTCTGAAATTAAACTCTTCTGAGCTGTTTTTGTTGTTATTATTATATTTGTCCAAACAAATGTACCTTTACTTGTACCAGGCATTAAAATGAACAAGGAATTGAAGAAAACAAGGGTGGTCTAATAATTTTTTCCACGACTGTATAGGGAAGTGCTTTCAATATCAAAATCACTGCAAAGGTAACAAACATAATATATTATTTATCAAGCAGTAAGTGATAATATAACAGTGAAAGGTAAGTGTGATTGATTTTAATTTGACCTCAAATGAACTTTTTCTTGACAGGCTCATGTCTGTTTTTCTCACAAAGTTAGGATTTGTTTTTTGGAAAACCACATTTTACATGTCTGACGTGACTGATTTAAACAGGAAAATTCATCCTTTCCATGTGGCGTTACACACATTATTTGCATTATTCTGAGATCACGCTTACTCCACTGGTGATATCATATTGCATTATAATCCCGTGTGACCCTGTTTGTTAGAAACACAACACAGCTCTAAGGGAACACATTCTGTATGACATATTCATCATAAGCTTAAATGTTAATGGTAATAATTAGCAGAAATACTGACAAAGCACTCATCTGCCACATCTAAAGCACATCTGAATGTACTTAGTCAAACTGTGGTTGGAGGCTTCACTTCAGATCATGTTGAGAGAAGATGATATGACATTTGGTTTGACTAATATGAAACACAGATTCACCCCGACTTTCTGTGAAACACTGTCACAAACAAACTGTTCACTTTAGTGCCCAGGGGTAAGAAAAACATAATGTTCCTACTAATGGTTTTATTATGACAAAAAGGCATTAAATATGGTGATTCATGGTTTAACAAACAAGTGGCACCACCACAGAGGGACAAAAGATCAATGCGAAAAAGTAAAATACATGTTAACACTTGATTTCTGCTTGTTTTGATTGTTTTCTTCTTACATTTGGTTGCTATTTTGATATAACTGAATGAATGATGAATGAATGAATGAAGGAATTTTTATTATGTCCTGCAGAAGAATATGCCCAGCCCTTACATGGGCTTATAAGACACCAAAAATATAAACCAAAGACCAAATACAGACAAAAGGCACAATAGATATGAATAAGACAATGCACTGACCTATTTAAACAAACACATCTGCTGTTTTTTTTTTTCCAGGTTTTACAAACAAATAATGCTATATTTGAACCTAACAACCACTTCATCTTGTCATCATCAGCGCTCCAGAACATATCGGGATTTCAGAAAAACATCTCATTAAACAAAGAGGCTCTCAGTTCATCATATAGAGGACAATACAGAAGAAAATCTGATTCATTTTCCACTTCCCCCAAATCACACAGGATAATAAATACTAGTAACATTCAAATGCACTCTATTTTTTATTCTTTAAACCTTTATTTACATTTTTTAAAAATTATTCTATTATTAATTATTTCACTGTTTCCTTCAACAGGTCAGCACTTGCAGAATGGAACAACTTTATTAAATCTACATCAATGCATTTTAACATGTGGCCTGCATCTAGGTTGTCATGAAATACATATCCTGCAAGAGGTTTCAGACCTTATTTTAACCCATAAAGACCCAAACAAACACTGGTGACCAAAACCATCTACTGATTTAAAATTTTTCATACCTGTTAATCCATCAATCCTATCGATGCGTATGAATAATTGGAGTAAAATACAGTTTGTTCAGTTTTCATGGTCATCAGATATGACCCATTTGGACGTTCAGAGGCTCCGCAGTGAACGTAGAAACACCGTCATCTTCTACAACATTGATTCACCAGTAAAACCAATGGAGTTGGATCAATGACAGTGGATGGACGCATTCTTTTTAATTATTTTGTTATTGATATATTTTGCTGAAAGTCATTTTTTCTTAAATTTTCTCTGTTTTTGATATAACAAGCCTCAGCTTTAATCTGAGCTTTTATGAACATCTACATGATCAGTGAATTAAATATCGGAAAATACATGATTCTCACTGAAAAAAAAAACAATACAGAGGACAATATTATGATAGTGATGAATTGTTTAAGAAAAATTGAAAAGCGAGAAAATATCATTTGGGAACTGCCACTAGGTCTTTATGGTTTAAAGTTAGGGGGTGATAAGAAACTATGGCTGACTGTTCACTGACCTATAGGTTTTTTGAATTTTTTGAGTTTCTTTGGTGTTGTACCTCATTAACAGTAAGATTCTGAATCAGTCTTAGTCATATGAATGATTCAGTTAAAACCTCTTTAGCCCGATCAGTCCGCCCGCGGGCCGAAAAAATTATAGTAATATTCATCTACTATAAAAATATAATAAATCAGGACAATGGATGTTTTTTTCAACTTTTGCTCAAAGTTTAGACCCTAATGTTAATAAAAGCACATCAAAAGTGTATTTTAGTGCAAACTTTAATGTTCAAACATGTTTTTTAATCTTTGTGGGGTGAAATATACGCTATTAAAAATCTCCGACACGAACAATTAATTTATGCATATCATCGTCAATCCAGCCGGAAAAAAACAGGCGAGGATAAAAAATTCTAATTTCTCTTTTAGTTTGTTACAGTTTACTCAGGCATAGTAATAGATACAACATTTTAGACAATGGGAATAGATTCTATGAGATCTCTGAATGTCCATAGACACCAAGAACATAAATATGAACCTTATTATTGTGAAGTAATTCTTCATTTACTTTGGGTATGTCTTTTTAGGCGTTTTTCCCCTGAAAATATGGTCAGGGTTAAACAGGTTAACAAGAGGTAAGAGGCTTTAGTCGACAAAATGCAATTATCTTATTTCACGACATGGTTCTCCCGGTGTCTCTGTGGGTTTTCTCCCATATTATTTATTTGTGGTGAAAATGGCTGTTTACATGTCTTTTCAGTTTGTTCGTGGTCGCTTCGTGTTAAAATAGTATCTGCCAAATGATTTTATATTCCCTAATAAGCGAATACCCAAGTTATTTCTATTTTTCCCCCTGAAATATTGAAGGACTAAGTGAATAATAGCTGTCACATAGATACCCAATAAACACATAAAGAATCTGTCAACCTGTTGGAGGTGTTTCTGGCATGGACGCTGCATCTTTTTCATGACACGCTGTTGGTGTTGATGTGTGTTCACCACTCGCTGTCCTGTCAGCACAGCTCCATTCTCTCTGTCATCAGTGTCATCTGTTGTTCCTGTGATGTTGTTGGCCCCACAGCATTGTGGTAGCACATGTTTGTGCGTGAGGTTGTATGCACAGGAGAAAAGAGTGTTTGATCGTGTGTGGTTTGTGTGTGTGAAAAGCATCGGTATCATTAGAGGATCAGCCGGGTGCAGCTCACAGCCCTTTTAACAAGTCACAATGGGTGGGAGAGAATGTTTTTCTAATAGTGGCTTGACACGTTGCGGCCATTTTTAAAGGCCACTTTTAATTGCTTTCTTAGTGGTTTTGCACTGGGGCGAGGTGAGCGCTCTTCCAGGCGTACTGACACATGCCGAAGACCTGCGCCTGTCAGCACACGATGAGGATGTGACATGCATCTGATGGGGTTCGTGAGAGTGCTGGGATGAGCTGTTCACTGTGATCCTGCACCGTGACAGTGTGGTAATCCTCAACAATAGGATCACTCATTAATTTAACCTACCCACCTGCCTCTCAGGGAGACCCTCATTTTCCCCCTTTGTCCTTTTTAAATTATAGACAACTGTCAGGTGTGTTGTGACAGTGTAAGTACTGGGTAATGGATAGGTTTGGTGTTTAGTGGGGGGTAAGGGGGGGGGGGGGGGGGGGCGTTAAGTTAACATATGGTCTCTGAAGGAGGTAAACAAGACGTCAGGATATCCCATCGTACTCTAAATGGATATGAAGAGTCCTACATGGTTTATTACTCACTAAAATAGGTACTAAAATAGGTTTATTTATTTATTTAACCCTTTCACGCATGAATTATGAGAACCTGAGTGTTTTTAGTCCTCTTTAGGCATGAAAAAAACAATGTAATTGAACATTTTCTCATGAACCTATTTTTCATGGAGTTGCAAAAATGTCCACTCAGCTGGACACCATGTGTTTAACCCTTTCATGGATGAATTATGAGAACCTTAATCAAGATTTTTTTCCTGAGTGTTTTTATTCCTCTTTAGGCGTGGAAAAAAAAAAAAAAAAAACGTGATTGAATTTTTCTTTAAATCAACCTGTTTTTCATGGAGTTACAAAAATGTCCACTCAGCTGCACCATGAATTTTATTCTTGAAGCAAAGAAACATGTATTTAAAACCCAATATCATAAAGTGATATGAGAACAGTGAAATGAAACCATGTTTAATGCAGCTAATCTGATGTTCTCTCACATTTTAACATATTCTAATACTAGTTATTACTCACTTCATAAAGCTAATATGCAAAAAATAAATATTAACAATTGATTTCCACTCAAGAACCAATCAAGAACAGCAAAGTTACAATAATAGTATGAATTGCAGTTTATGAGATGATGCATGAGTGTCCACTGTGTTGGTTGATATGGAACTAAAACAACAAAACCCATGAATATACAAGAGTAAAACTGTAGAGTAACTGTCCACTGTAGTGACCACTATGCATGAAAGGGTTAATATTTGAGGCAAAGAAAAATGGATTTACTGATATAATGTGTGCAAACTAAACTATGAAAAAAAAAAAAAAAACATTTCTAATGCTGCTAATCTGATGTTTTCTCACATTTTATCATACTCTAGTACTAATCATTACTCACTTCATGGAGATAATATGCAAAAAAAAAAACCAAAACCTTTTGTTTAAAAAAAAAAAAAACTGTTAATTACAGTCTATTAACAATAACAAGCAAATGATTTACACTCAAACAGGTTACTGCAGATCAGGTTTATCAAGAACAGCAAAGTTGCAGTAATGGTGTGAATTGCAGTGCATGGGATGATGCATAAGTGTCCACTGTGTTGGCTGATATGGGACTAAAACAACAAAATCCATGAATACATAAGAGAACATCTTTGAATAGCTGTCCATTGTAGTGACCACTATGCATAAAAGGGTTAATATTATTATTACTTCTTTTTTTGTTTGTTTGTTTGTTTTGTTTTTTTCTGTTTTTAATTTTATCTTGCAGTATTTTTATTATCGTTAATACTGTTTTGTTTGACTGTTGAGTGTTCTTAAGAAGGAAATATAGGGATATATCACATTGTTGTTATGCTTGTAAATGGATACTGTATGTCTGTTTGGAATAGGAGGACCCCAGGAAGAGTAGCTGATGTTCGGCATCAGCTAATAAATAAATAAATAAATAAATGTGAAAAATGAGGGGATTTTTTTTTTACGGCAGTAAAATAGTGAGACGGGTGTGACATCCTCAAAAATCCTTCAGTAATATTAGAAGACTCATACGGGGACAGTTTTAGCCGTAAATCTGAAACCTCATTTAGTTAGTAAGAAAAAGCATTTAATCAGAAGCAAATAGTTAAATGTATTTGAAAGCCAAACTAAAAAACCGGTGTATACACGTCTCTTTTGCAGTCTGATTTAAATGCTGCTGGTGATAATAACCCTGTCCAACTGTCTGGGAGTTTTCTTGCGTGTCTTTGAATGCATCCCTTTCTATTAACTGAACCGTGAGCTCTTTAATGTCAATCCTGCAGCCTGCTTCCCTTTGATAATGTCCTTCTTGTCTTCAGGGGTGGCAGTCCTTAACAGATAGCCCGCTGGCCCTCCTGGGTGAAACGCTCAGTCATTAAAATAGGTGAAAACAAGGTCAGTCCGCACCTCCATCCGCCTGTGCACAAAGAGGAACCGACAATTATAGCTCTCAGGGGTCATTTGCTGTTAGTCACAGGCAGGGCAGTCTGGCCTCTGCCTTGTGATCAGTGAAGAAGGCTGGAGTTAGCGATGCTCTGTACATCAGCTATTTAGGCCGAGGCAGAATATAAAGGTTAGCCGCCCCTGGCTGAAGTGGGTCATCAGGCATCCTATGACCAGTCAGTTATAGGAAGAAACTCACTGCAACTCAACACTGATGCAATGACGCAGAAGAACACGTCCCTAGGAGGTTATTTTTCATCATGTACAGCCATATCTCACATGTGATACTGTACTTTGCATGTGTTTAGAAGTTGACATCATCTGTGATCGTATGCAAAAATGCGTGTTTGTTTATGTCTGCGCAGCATATGCAATAGTGACACAGCAGATCATGTATCAGCCGTGTGTTCTACATCTGATCTACTCAACTTGGAGCATTAGAAACATCCTGTCACAAATTAATGGTGATGAAAAATTAATAGCTTGGCTGTACAAGCAGAGCAATTGGCACTCTTAATTATATTCTCCACAACATTACACTGACACGTCGAGTTAGATCACTAACGCTGAGGGGATAAGTTGCATAATTTTTGTTTTGCAAATAAAGCAGAATGATGTATGTGTGGCAGAACCAAATTACATCCTATCAAACTTCTCTCCCTGTGTCTTAACCCTCAAAGACCCAAACATCCACTGTCGACCAAAGCCTTCTACTGATGTACCTGTTTAATAAGTGTTGACCCACTAATCCTATCAATACATGTAAGTAATTGGTGGAAAATACAGTTTGTCATCTTTTCACGGGCATCAGATATGACCCATTTGGACGTTCAGAGGCTCTGTAGTTACCATGGAAACACCGTCATCTTCTACAGCATTGATTCACCAGTAAAACCCATGGAGTTGGATCAATAACAATGGATGGAAATGCTTGTTTTATGTTTAGTTAATGGTATACTTGATGGAAAAAGTCACTTTTTCTGCAGTTTTCTCTGTTTCTGATATAATAACCCTCAACTTTAATCTGTGCATTTATGGACCATCTGGTAAGTGAATTAAATACAGGAAAATACTTGATTTGTACTTAACCCATAAAGACCCAGTGCTACTTTTGTGCCAGTTCCCAATTGAAAATTTCTTTTTACTTTACCCTTTCTTAAGTGATTTATCACCATTTATTATAATATTATTCTTTGTATTTGTGCTTTTTTTTGTGATAATCATGTATTTTCCTGTATTGAATTGACTGATCATGTAGAGGTTCATAAAAGCTCAGAATAAAGTTGTGTTTTATTATATCAAACTGGAGACAAAATGACTTTTTCAACAAAATCTATCATTAACTGAGCATAAACCAAGTGTCTCCATCCACTGTCATTGATCCAACTCCATGGATTTTACTGATGAATCAATGTTGTAGAAGATGACAGTGTTTCCACGGTAACTACAGAGCCTCTGAACGTCCAAATGGGTCATATCTGATGACCATGAAAAGATGACAACCTGTATTTTACACCGATTATTAACATGTATTGATAGAATTAATGGATCAACAGGTATTAAACAGTTTAGGTCAGTAGATGGTTTGTGTCACTGGTGACTTTTTGGATCTTTATGGGTTAAACATGCTTAATACTGAGCATAATATTAGAATAAATAGTGATAAATCCCTTAAGAAAAGTTAAAAATAGAGAAATAATTCGTTTGGAAACTGCCACAAAAGTAGCGCTGGGTCTTTATAGGTTAAAATGAGATGAGGTTGTTCATCTACAGATGTTTTTTTTAGACAGTTTCTTTCACTACTTTGTAACAGAAGTTGTACATCTCATAGGGTTTCTAAGCACAGCTGCTGAAGAATACTTTTCACCACACAGAATTCTGGGAGATATAGTGTCAAACCACATCACATTTTGCCACCATTTATTGCATAACACTGTTGTATCAAACCTGTGAAATATGAGTTTTGAGTCCATTTGCTGTATGATGATATCGATATTCTTCTCTTCCCAGAATAATTTAATTAGAAAATTCTGTTCCTCACCTGATATGCGAAAGGTTAAAATGTAATATCTTGTGACCCAGTACTTGGTTGCTACTCTAACTCAGACCTGCACATGTGTCTATGAGTGCAATCGATTCCCATTAAATTATTTTGGACATTTTCTCTGAGGATTAATGATAGTTGGCACTTCATTTAGCAGTGCAGGGAAATAAAATTGCCTGTTATTAATGAAAATCAGTGGTCTGGAAAGGTGGAATATGGAGTCCAACTTTAAAGTTCATTCAGATTTAATAATCTGATTCTGAGGCAATCACAATTTAACCCAATGTGACATTTGTCCCAGTTCCCAAATAAAATTTTCTCTATATTCAACTGTCCTTTAGTGATTTATCACCATTTATTGTAATTAGATTTTCTGTATTTTGTGTGTTTTTCAGTGAAAATAAGGTATTTTCCAACATTTAATTTACTGATCATCAAATCAAAAAATCAAATCAAAGTTTATTTATATAGCACTTTACAACAACATAAAGAAGCCCAAAGTGCTTTACATGTAAAAGGATGATTAAATTATAAGATAGAAACAGGTTAATCAAGTACTATAAATAGATGTAGATGTTCATAAAAGCTCAGAGTAAAGTTGAGGATTCTTGTAAGACAAAATACAGAAAACTGGAGAAAAAGTGACTTTTTCAGCAAAATCTATCATTAATTGAACATAAACCAAGTGTGTCCATCCACTGTCATTGATCCAACTCCATGGGTTTCACTGGTGAATCAATGTTGTAGAAGATGACAGTGTTTCCATGGTAACTACGGAGCCCCTGAACATCCAAATGGGTCATATCTGATGACCGTGAAAAGATGAATACTTGTGCTTTACACCAATTATTTACATGTATTATTCAAAGGATTCAAAAGGATTCAAAGGAGTTTTATTTGTCATTCCATCACAAAGAAGAGAACGAAACTGGTCTCTGAGGACCCGTATTTGCCTTATCAATAAAATAAATAACTAATAATTAAATGACGGGCAACACGGTGGTGCAGTGGTTAGCACACGTGCCTCACAGCAAGAAGGTCCTGGGTTCGATTCCAACACCAGTCGATGGGGGGTGGGTACTCCGGCTTCCTCCCACCATCCAAAGACATGCACCAATAGGTTAATTGGTTAATCTAAATTGTCCATAGGTGTGAATGTGGGAGTGATGGTTTGTCTCTACGAGGGCTGTTCAATAAGTTCATGGCCTCACCCAGAACAACACAGACTGATAATTTATATTTAGTTTTTCAACATAATCTCCATTTACAGCAATGCACTTGGTCCATCGATGTTCAAGCATCACTATCCCATCATGAAAGAATGTAGCATCCTGTATTATAACAACCAGTATCTCTGGGTGAGGCCATGAACTTACTGAACAGCCCTCGTATATGTTCAGCCCTGCGATGAACTGGCGACTTGTCCAGGGTGTACCCCGCCTTCGCCCCTATGTAGCTGGGATAGGCTCCAAGCGACCCCCGTGACCCTAGTGAGGATAAAGCGGGTTCAGAAAATGAGTGAATGAATGAATAAATAAATGAATCCATTAAAATCGACTAAAACTAAGGCTAGTTTAAAATAAGCAAAATATTAGTCGATCAACAGGAATTAAACAGTTTAAATCAGTAGATGATTTTGATAGATGGTGGATGTTTGGGTCTATATGGGTTAATATCGACTCTCAGGCAACGTTTAGTAAAAACTCCGAGTGTTTCAGGTGTATTATATCTGGCACAGATTCTTTCTCATGTCTAGTTCAGCTGCAGTTCATCTTTGATAATCTCTCAGGCAGTAAATTTGGGTAAAGCCTAGCTGTGGTTCACAGACTGGTGGTTGGTCGTGTGAAATGATACTCATTCGTCCAATATCGACGCTCCACATTTTCACTCTTTGATGTGTTTGATGTGATTTCTCCTCCAGAGGAAACTGCTGCTTTTCCTTTTGCGCTCTGACAGAAGGAGGGAGAAGCGCTCTGAGCTCGTCTGTACACACACATATTGACAAACACACACATACACACTTATATCCATAACGCCAACAGTTAGGGCACGAGTTAAAAGGATTTGGTGTCATTAAAAGATTTGAGGAGGATATAGAGGGAGAGGGATCAGACTTTATTTGATAGCCCCGAGGCTGAGGAGAGGAGTACTTCAGTCACAGAACAATTGCTTTTAAAATCACAGCCTCTTTCTGTATTAGCTTTCCCCTCCCCTCAGTTGAACTACTGAGGCTGGCTGTTGTTTGTTGTTCACACTGCACTATGATTGATGTTGGCATGCTGTGCTGGGAGGCAGTAATCAAATGTTATTTCTCTGAAATTAAAAACACATTTCAAAGCTTTATGGCACTGAAACCGAGCTTTTAAATGCATATGCTCAGTCAGCTGACAGCAGTTGTTTACACTCAACAACAATGAGTGACTTCTTCAATCGTTTTGCATTATTACTCCGGATATGAGTATTGAACTTTACAGATTTCAGTTTATGAACCATGTATTGATAGCCTCTGATGACCTAAAAGTGACGTGGAAATCATTAAACGTTAAATGAAAAATTAGATCTTACTTTCTGAGTGTCTCATTCCTATGTTTGTGCATTAAATATGAAAGTGCAGGCAGCAGACAGTTGGTGGTCTGAAATGTTTTTTCCAACAAATGTCAAACTACTCCCTTAAAAGTTCAGTGTGTGATATTTACTTGCATCATACACATGGACTATCTATGGGGACTGCAAAAAGTCTGAAATCTACTTGTATGTTTTATTCATTTTGAAGGTTTTAGTTAAGGGGATATTAACTCACAGCCAAACATGATGATAATGCATGTTTACTGCTATAAAACAGAAAAAGTAGTAAGACACAATGCATTTAGAGTAACTGTAAATATGACAGGTCAAAATAACAAGTGGCACCAGGTACAATAAACCCCGCCTCTCATACATATTTCACCCATTTATAAGTAAATGGGACGATTTAAAAAAAATCAATAAAAATTTTTAACTTTGACCTACTGTTCCCAAACTGTAATGAGATTCATTCTAGGTCACTGGCAATCTATAAAGTCAATTTGGTAAGAATTCAACCAATAGTTTTGCCCATTATTTGTAAATGAGGAGGGGTGTGTGTGTGTGTGGAAAAAAAAAAAAAATCATAAAAAATTGAAACTTTGAACTACTTTTCCGAAAATATAATGACATATATTCTGGCTCACTGGCAATCTGTAAAACCAAATTTGGTATGAATTCACCTGATTGTTTTGCTGCTACACACATTTGACATTTCGCCCATTATAAGTAAATGGGGGAAAAAAGAGTAAGAAATCCATAAAAAATTGTATCTTTGACCTACATTTCCCAAAATGTAATGAGATCTATTCTGGGTCACTGGCAATCTATAAAGCCAATTTGGTATGAATTCAAATAATAGTTTTACTGCTAGAGTGTTTAGGGGCGACCATGGCTCAGTTGGTAGTCCAATAACCAAAGGGTTGGCGGTTCGAATCCCGCTCTGTCCTAGTCAGTCCGTTGTGTCCTTGGGCAAGACACTTCACCCTCCTTGCCTCCAGTGTCACCCACACTGGTGTATGAATGTTTGGTGGTGGTCAGAGGGGCCGTAGGTGCAAAATGGCAGCCACGCTTCTGTCAGTCTGCCCCAGGGCAACTGTGGCTACAGATGTAGTTTACCACCACCAGAGGGAGGATGTGAGAGCGAATGAATAATGGGTCAATAATGTAAAGTGCTTTGGGTGTCTAGAAAGGCGCTATATAAATCCAATCCATTATTATTATTATTATTATTATTATTATTATTATTAACAAACAACCGAACCAAAAACAATACCCCTTGCCTCCCCTTCGGGAGGGTGGGGGTATTGTTAATAACATGCTTCCTCTGCAAATAGACTTTACTTTCTGCAATTCCCTTTTTCATCTGATTACACTCCAATGAAAAGATAATCCATATATATATATATGTATATATATATATATATATATATATATATATATATATATATATATTTTTTTTTTTTTTTTTTTTTTTTTTTTTTTTTTTTGTTGGACCTTCCACAGTGATTGAACTAAATAAAATTGAATTGAAGCCATTTAATTCAATTTTATTTAATTCACTCAACTTCATTTTATCAGATATGACCAATTGAAGAACTCTTTTTACACTGATTCAATGTTTTGCTTTTCTTATGCATACATTACAATAACAATTAAAACATTTATTTCCTTCCATATTTGCATTTATATTTGGCCAAGATGTTGCACTTATGGTGGGATAGTTGGACCACTGTGTAAACTCTTCTCCATATCATCCCATAGATTCTCAGTGAGGTTCAGGTCAGGACTCTGTCGCAGCCAATCCATGAGTCAGCTTTACTAAACCAACAAACTTAACCCCATAATGCCAAATGTATCATATTTGATACATGAGTTTTGAAGCCTTCTACCTGATAAGTGGGATATTTTTTTCTTGAAAAACCTGATGTATACAATTAGATACATGCAATACACGGATAATCCACCAGGGGGGAGGAGTTTGTTCACCAGAGGCCTTTTCAGTGACACTACAAGATTGTCAGGAGGCAGAACTTCACCAAGTTTGAAAAGGAATTACTAATTTGTTTGACATGTTTGTGTTATATTATGTTTTTGTTTGTTCAAAAATAATAATATTTGAGCATTGAGACCTGATGTGTCAAATATGATACAAAATTGAAACTCATACATGGAAATGGATATTTTAAAAAATTTTGGGGGGGGTTGTTCAGAAGGACCAAAATAATAAACCAAATAAATGCTCCAGTTTCAAAGAACTGGAATTTTCTGTCAGTGATTTAATGGTTCAGGCTTTACAGGGTTAAACTCTGATTACAACTTGTTTTTATTATTATTATTATTATTATTATTATTGGTCATGCTGTGAATATTTAGGACACAACTATATAATGAACGTTTACGCAACCAAAATGAATAAAACACTTGCCGTACTTGTTGTATTGTAATGTTTAAATATTGTTGCATACTTTAATTTATACTCCGTCAATTTTTGCGGTGATGAAAACTGTGCAGTCAAGTAAAATAAATGTTTTTGATATAGTCCAGTAATACAAAACCAAAGTTCACCTCGGTGAGTTTACAGTCCAGTATAGAATGAAGCATGTTACACCTCAGAGTGAATGTTTTCACTTAAAAGATTAATGAGTTTGGGTAGGTACGAGTGTTAAAACCCACAAGCACACAATGTTCATTCCTTGTTTCAGTCCACAAGGCCAATTCTGTGCACGCCTACAGCAACTTGATTGAAAACTTTGTCTTAATCGAAACAAAATGCTGTGTTACAAGGCTGTGAAACAGACACAGGCAAATACTGGCCAGCAACAGAGGGAGGAGAGAGCGAGTAAGAGAGGTGAATGAAGACAGGATTTACAATGCCTGGCTTTGTTCTTCAACAAGTGAGATGCCAAAACAAACAGCCAACCTGAGTGTTTGGCGTTAAAGGCAGTTGAACGACAAGCAGGATGTAAGCGATACTCAAATGACCCAGGATCTGTGAGAATCCTTCAGTGGGTGTCTCTGTGGGAAATCAGCCAGTGGTTGTTAGCAGCATCACTAAAACCCAAAGAGAGAGAGAGAGAGAGAGAAAAAGACGGTTCTCTTGACCTGCTACAAGGAGGAACTTGTGTCCGAAAATGGGAATCTGCAAGCCTTGTGTGAAATTACATTTAACCTATAAGGACCCAGTGTTTCTTTTATGTCAGTTCCCAAATTAATTTTTCTCTATATTTAACCTTCCTTAAGAGATTTATCATCATTTATTGTAATATTATCTTCTGTATTTCATGTTTTTTTTTGGTGAAAATCCAATGTTTTCCTATATTTAATTTACTGATCATGTAGATGTTCATAAAAGCTCAAAGTAAAGTTGAGGTTTATCGTATCAAAAACAGAGAAAACTGAAGAAAATGTGACTTTTTCAACCAAATCTATCAATAACTGAACATAAACCAAGTGTGTCCATCCACTGTCATTGATCCAACTCCATGGGTTTTACTGGTGAATCAATGTTGTAGAAGATGATGGTGTTTCCACGTTCACTACGGAGCCTCTGAACATCCAAATGGGTCATATCTGATGACCATGAAAAGATGACAAACTGCATTTTACACCAATTATTTACATGGATTGATAGGATTAGTTGATCAACAGGTATTAAACAGTTTAGATCAATAGATGGTTTTGGTTGACAGTGGATGTTTGGGTCTTTATAGGTTGTCAGTTTGTAAGATATTTGCACATCACGAAGTCTAAAATCTCCCCAATTTCTGGACGAGAAGATGACAGAGAACTCCAACTTTTCAATCATGACTGATTTCATTGGATAAAATGAAGCGAAATAGGGATAAATAAACCAAAGTCATCCTACAACCCATTAAAAAGGCAATGCTTTTAACAAATAAAGACCCAAACATCCACCGATTACCAAAATCATTTATTGGTATAAGATGTTATAGAACTGTTGATTCGCTAATCCTATCAATATATGTAAATAATTGGTTTAAAATACAGTTTGTCATCTTTTCATGGTCATCAGATTCGACCCATTTGGACGTTCAGAGGCTCCGTAGTCAACGAGGAAACAGTCATCTTCTACAACACTGATTCACCAGTAAAACCCATGGAGTTGGATCAATGACAGTAAATGGAGACACTTGATTTATGTTCAGTTAATGATAGATTTTGCACAAAAAGTCACCTTTTCACTAGTTTTCTCTGTTTTTGATAAGATAACCCCCAACTTTAATCTGAGCTTTAATGAACATCTTCATGATCAGTACATTAAATATTGGAAAATAAAAGATTTTCACTTAAAAATGCAAAACACAGTGTATAATATTACAGTAAATAGTAATAAATTACTTAAGAAAGGTTAAAAATAGGGGGAAATGTATTTGGAAATGCCACAAAATTAGCACTGGATCTTTGCAGGTTAAAGTTAGGGGGTGATAAGAAACTATGGCTGACTGTTCCCTGACCTATAGGTTTTTGGAATTTCTTTAGTGTTGTACCTCATTAACAGTAAGATTCTGAATCAGTCTTAGTCATACGAGTGAGTCAGTTAACAAGAAGTAAGAGGCTTTAGTCGACAAAATGCAATTATCTTATTTCACGACATGGTGGTTGATTTATTCTGTGCTTGAGTGCCGCACAAATTCTCTGCCAATTATTTCCAAGAGTAAAAAGATGGGGAAAGGGAGAAAACAAAATGCTTTTAACACTGTTTGCTACGTCCAAAAAAGGCGATTTCTGTCAGACAGGATTAGACTCATTGCTGCCATCACAAACAGGTGCAGCGAGAGGAACACAAACCAAAAGTGAATCTCCTGACAAACACACAAACACTTGCTGCAGCCCCTTAGCCTTAGTATGAATTTTAATTACAGACGGGTAAAGCAGTGAAGTGCAAAATCAGGCACAATGCCTCTACTAGGCTGTAGCAGGAGTTTCAGGGGCCCAATTAGCTGCAGAAAGAGCAGCGTAAAAAGCCCCTTTTAGGATTCCTTATTCCTAACAAGAGGCATCAGAAAGGTGAAAGAGAACGCAGTAGACTCTCTTTACATAATTAATCTGACTCCTTGATATTTTGCCTAAATGCCTACCTATGTCTTTTAAAAGTACACGTCAGGGGCTTTAATTAATTTTAATGGCAATGAGCTCAGACTGTAAAATACATGCGTTTACCATGGGAAGGTCTGAAACACTTCGACTCGCAGATGATGAAAACCTCACAGTGTGACTCATGTACATGTTTGACTTAGTGACATTTAATGAGGGAAAAGTGTTTAACACTCACTGAATCTTGTAAAAATGCCATTAAAGAAACTTTGATGTACGAAGTCAGAAGCTATTAACGTGTTCTTACATAAAGAGTTGCATTTAATAATAAGTGTGCCAGGGCAACTTACTTTTGGTGTGTTGCTTTTAAAGGAACTTATTATTGAGGCATATTTTATTTTGCATATTTTTAAAAATATATCATATACTGTTTGTAAAATAATCATTGTAAAATATGTATTTATTTCTTTGCACCAGTATCACCATTCAGTGATATGGTAATCCAAGGACTGCCTGCTAGAGATGAGGTACACAAAGGAGCATCTGCATTTCATTACACACAAAAAAGCTATGGAAATCCAATAGCTGTTGTGCCTCAGATGGTGTGCACACATTTGTGTGGGCATTTTAGTGTGTGTGAGTGCACATGCATATACACACCTGGTACACATTATTGGTTTCTGCTGTTTGCGTTTGTTAAGAAAAACAGCAAACAGAACATGCTTTACTGTCCTGGCAAACAACTGTCTGTGTGTCTACCCTGCATTCCTGGACCCCTATTAATGGATGTTTTTTTTTAGTCAGGACAGGAGCATCCTGTACAGTGCTGCTCCAGAAAAGCAGATTTATTCATGAAGAACATTAAAATCAGACAGAAGAAAGGAGAGGAGGTGGGAAATGGGAAGCATTCCTGAATGGTGATGGGCTGCTGCTGCTGCTGCTGCATGTCCTTGGTGCCTCCCTGGCTCGACAGTGGGGACACAGATGGATACACTCGCTCTGAACAGGGTGACTGACAGCTTCTGTCTCTGTCGGAGTTTAATTTACTCACCAGGCTGTCTTACACTGATAACCTAGGTGATATAGAGTAACTGTTGGATGGCGACGGAGCAGAGGGGAGAGGTGTTTAATTGCAATTCATCCTATGGTCACTCATCAGTCGAAGCCTTTACGCAGCAGCTATAGGAAAACAATCTCTCTGGGCGCTGATGATAGATCACTGGTAATGGGAGTGTGAGAAGTTCATGTGTCATACAAGTCATCGGCCTCCATCCAACCTCCCGTGAATTGGTGAATCACCTCCTCATGTACTGAGGGAGGAGGAACAGCAGCAGAAGAAAGACACTCCTATTTCATTTGTGGTTGAGAGCGTGGCCTGTGATCTATCAGCTGGTGGAAATGAGAGTCCAAATGTCAGATGGGGCTCCGGAACAACGCAAGAGTGACTCACTGAACAAGAGGCGTCATGTCTGGGAATGTCCTCCATTGTAGCCATTCACTCCCAGGGGATGCTTTATTCAGTTTTCCACCAGTACTTTATGCACATACGCAGCCTTTTTTGCATGATCGTGCCTATGCAGACAATAACACATACAGTATATATATATAAAAAAAACATCCCCTTCATTCTTCTGTACATGCACGGATGGTATGGAAGAATAAATGCTGGGAGAAGGAGAGAGATGGAGCCAGATGGGGCAAATGATATATCCACAGTGATAAATGATAAATCCAATGTGTTAAATGATAAATCATGTCAGGAGCACACAAGGATGAGGGAGCGGTGCCGTCGATCACCTCTGTTGTGTCACTGTAGTGCATTTAATGAGGGCATCTTGGCAGACAGGGGAAGGAGACAGCAGTCTGTCACTGTGGGCAGCTGTCAATCCATTGCATAAGGGATCGGTGAAGTTAATCCACACCTTACAGCCAACTAGAACCCATTTTAGTTAAGGATGCGTTTACGATATTCTCTCTAAATTTAATTTCATGAGCAAAAAAATAACAGATATGAGCTCCAGATGCACCAAATGTTGTTTTTGACTCAGTTCTGCTCTCACCTAGGTGTGATGTTCTAGTGATGAATCTGACTCTGTCGTGAATTAGCAGGATTTGGCCAATTTTTCAGTGGTGAGTATTCATGAAGCAGATGAATACAGGTGTAGTGCTGAATGCAAATACTCTGGCAAATATTCAAGAGCTGAAGAGACACCTCATACAAAAAAAATAAAGGAAAAAAAAACAAGGCTGCAATGAAAAAATGAAATTCAGTAAGGCCTCCACCCCCTCCTGTCCTCCTCCAGTTGTCATCACGGAGCACTTGGCTTGAGAAATGCAATTATTTTATTGTCAGTTTCTTGGTCCCTCAGCTGACATGACATTTACAACATTACAAATGTTTTCACATTGCTGGGTTTTTTGATTTTTCTGCAACACTGGCACTGACCCGCTGCAAAATCATGTTTACTTTGCTTATTTAACAGTGTGTTGTGCAGTTCCTCTTCAAGTAATAACTAGAGACAGATGTTCAGTCAGACGCTCCACCTGACAGCGATGAAGATTCGTCATTGTCTCAGTCCCATGAAACTAATACACAGTACCGTCGAGTGTTTTTATAGTCTTATCCAGGATCAGTCGACCAGTAGTTTTTCTTTACACCGTGAATTTAATAAAGCAATCATTGCAACTACCCATGGGGTATGATATTCATACATGTACATGTTCCCTCTAATGCAGTGTTTTTCAACCTTGGGGTCGGGACCCCACGTGGGGTCACCTGGAATTCAAATGGGGTCATCTGAAATTTCTAGTAATTGATCAAAATAAAAATAAAAACTTACTAATAAAAAATATATGGTGAGTTGAGAGAGACAATCCCAATCCATAAAAGACACGACAAACTGTGAAGCTGAAACTGAAACACTGTGGTACTGTTTATCTGTCAAATGTTCATTGTGGTCGGTTTCAGATGCTGCATCTCTGTCATAATTCATAGTTTGAGTTATTGTTTGTTCAGTATTAATTGTCAGCCTTGTAAATCCAAGATGGACTGACTGTACATATCCTGACCAGGGAAAATAAAATTGTCACTTTGTGCAGTAATCTACACCTGGATTTACTGCCTCCGTCCATAGTAATATACATTATATAGACTAAATGTTGTCTAAAATGAATATTTATTTGCAACATAATATAACAAACTATTACATGATCAAAAACAAATTAATTTTAGCAAAAAAAAAAAGTCTATGTTTTGAATGTCTGGGGTCGCCAGAAATTTGTGATGTTAAAATGGGGTCACAAGCCAAAAAAGGTTGGGAACCACTGATCTACTGTAAAAAGTTTTCTTTCATTGGGCAAAAGGTATAAACTAGGGAAATTATATGCTTTTAACTCTATCAGGCACTCTGGAATGTATTGCTTTTGCCAAAATTAAAAAAAAAAAAATATATATATATAATCATGTTGAAAATAAAGGTCAGTGAAGTTACCATATTTGGTTCCTTACTCGTAAGTGGCAACACAAAAAAAAATAAATCCAAGAAGTGAATATAAAAAATACAAGAAACACACATGTAAGGTGAAAAGAACATGACTTTTAGAACATTAGACCAACATAAGTGTTGATCCAGACCCCTGTCCATATCCACATTATCCCTTTGAACATCATTCCTTACATTAGTACCATTACTTCATGGTACCTAACAAAGCAGGTACACTCACTGTTCATGTAGAGGTGGACCTTACAGACCCTGTAGACCACATTGGACCTGAGATTGTTGCCTCACTGTCCTCACTGGAACTGTTCCTGTCACTGTCTTGTAATGTATGTGGAAATTACCAAAAATAGTCACTTGCCCGATAAAAAGAGTTAAGAGTGCTTTCGATCATTTGTAAAATGTGGTAAAAGAGGCCAATTGTGTGTTCTGAAACTATAAAGACACAAACCAAGTAGTGAGCATAGTTTGACTTTGCTGGACTCCATTAAAGCCCAGCATGACTTGCATTACTATTGATGGAAACAAAAAAAAATAAAAGAAAAAACTCCTTGAGACCTACAGACATGAGGCAGTAATGTAATTTAAGCTTTGTAGCCTCAGGGGAGTCAATATATTGTGGTGCTTTTATTAAAACGGAGGGAGAATAAAGAGTAATAACATATAATGTAGAGTGCTTTTGACAATCTTATGTGGTTCAGGTAATAGGATCTCACACACCCGTGTCTATTGTGGAAGTGGAAAATGAGTTTTGGGGGAGTCATTATAACAAGAGCTGCGCTGTTTTTACCTTCATACATGACAGAGATGACATACGAAAAGGGAGAGGTAATTGCATTTTTTTGTGCCCCCCCTCCCCCTCCTCTCCCACCAGTTCATATTACAGTAGAAATATGAGAGGGCTGCCTGTGTTAAGGGCCGTCTGTGGCAGATGTGACAGCCAATTTAGTCCTGCAGAAGCAGATCTGTCCCTCCAGCGCCGGGGGTTAGAGCTGTCACCCATGCATTCACACAGAGAAGACCTCTATCTTGTTTCTTCAAGATCACCCATCTCTTTCTATCTGGTATCTTGTCTTGATTAAAAAAACAGATTTTTTTAATGTTTTGCTTGACCACAGATACATAAAAGCCCCATTCTCTACAGTTATATAGTCTGAGAAAAAAGTTTATATTACAGGTTTATGATGATGAAAAAAAATCCACAAATCAATTACTGTGGACAGAGACGAATGGTTTCATATTCTGAGATGTACTATCTGTAATTCATTTATTTTTTGTTACTTCCTGGCACCTAAAGTTCTGTCTCTTTTTTTTTTTAGTACTGAAAACTGCTGAAGGGCAACAAAATGTGGGAGAGGTCTCAAACTTTCTCAGTCGAGTTTGGCTACCTGCCTTGTTATGTCGAGACAGCAGCAATATAAAACTTGAAATGTAACCCCAATATACAGCCGACTTTCTTTTTTATTCTATCCAATAATAGACCTCCAATTCAGTTGGCGAAGAGTCTTAAAAGTTCAAACAGAGACGACTAATCTTGTCAGTCCTGTGTAGCTTTCCTGGTACAGCAGTGCCCTTCTGGAGTGGTTGCATAAATGTATGAAGGATGAGATGGAGATACTTTGCCTCAGCTGGGTACAGTGATGTATTAGAAGTATACATCACTGATTTAGAGATAAATCCATTTCATTTGCTGAGGCTGGCAGCGGGATAAGATATGGTCATAAGTTTATCGCGCTGCTCCTTGGTGGAGTGTTTGTGCCCACTTCAGCTGCTGTAAATCAACATAGAGGTAAGAAAAATCACAGCGCAGCATCAGATAGCTTTCAGTCCTTGGCTAACCTTCACTGTGTGTATTTGTGTGTGCATAGTTTACCTTTAATGTGTGTACAGTACAGTAAAGGGTTTGTTTTTTCCGTATACATTTATCTCATTGTGATTCTAACCCTGAACGAATGAGACATCATCGCTGACATCCTGTTGGCATACATTTAATATATTCATTAACTGCAATTCACTGGCTGCTACAGGTCAAAGGGCAATCAAATTGTAAGCCGCACCGCTTTCTCATTTGCTATAGTCTTCTCAAAGCCCACACATGCACTCGCAGCTGCAAACCTATGTTAAATGAACCCACATTCCTGACACACTGTACAGTTTGCCTGTGTGAGGATTATTGTTTAAAGGATGCCTTTGTTTCGTCTTGAAAGGGCACACAAATTCCTGCTGCACATAAACAAAAGCCAGTACAAAAAAATCTCAACACAATACACAGGCTGTTTTAAATGCATACATATACAAGTGAGAGGTCAGGAGTCAATACACAGGAAGCCAGATTCATTTTGCTTAGCTCCACCTTCAAAAGCTCAGGGGAGCTCTGTTGATCTGCGAGTCATCATGGAAACCCTGTATCTGAGAACAGACCACAAATGTTAGGGCTTTATTTGTATATCTATGGCTCTGTGTGGTTTACTGCACGTTTGTAACAATACACCTGACTGCTGAATAAAACATAAAAGGCTTTCTCATTAATCCTACAGCCAAATGGCTCTCAGGAGCAGCTAAACAAGGAGCGTCAGGACTGTGAGATGTGATTCTCTGTTGGCCACTCCACGGCTCCCTGACTTTCAAAGGAAAGTTGAACTCACAGAGCTGGTACACAGGTGGCGACTGCAAACCCAAGACTCTCTGCCCTGAGCAGGAATGTGCCTGAACTGTAACAGTACCTTGGATAGAATGACCTGCTACTGATTTCTATTGATAGCCAGTAGATGTGCCGATGGGAGAAAATACAGTGAAAATGCCCTTTAAAAAAAGCTTTGTGCAGTGCTTCTAATTTAAACCATTCAAATGCGACCTAAAGTGTCAGTGGAGTGTTTAGAATAAAGAGCTATAAAGTTATACCAAAGATTAGGGGTGTTAGAAAATATCGGTTTTGCAATATATCGCGATATTTCATTTCACAATACTGTATCGATATTAAAAAGTACTGTATCGATATTTTTAGGTATTTATTCAAATGCCGATATGGCAGAGGTTCATTTTTATTTTTTGGTTTTCTTGTTTGTCTATATCTTATTTATTATTATTTAACACTGTTTTATGAAATAATGGTAATTTGAACCATCCTAAAAGCACTTGTTACTGTCTGAGAGGCAGATGGTAGTTCCTTCGGAAACTAGGAGACTTAGAATAATTTTGTGACATAGCATTAGATCCTGTTCTGATCAAATAAAAATGTGTTAAGTATTTGTGCATATTTCTGGTGCAATTCAATTCTTCCAGGAAATAATCTTTAAAAGAAAATAAAAAAAAAAAAAAAAAAAAAATTGCCATTTTAACAGTATCATGATATATTGTGATATATATCGTGATCCTAGTATTGTGATTTGTATCATATCGCCTGGTTCTTGCCGAGACACACCCCTACCAAAGATCCAATGTATTGGATTGTAGAGACATGAACTGGATCTATTTGTACTGATGGTCTGGGGGATTTATTTATGTGACCACTAGAGGGAGTAGTGAGTCACTGTGCTGGTCTCCAACAGTGATGAAAACTAACACTACTGGACCTTCGACCAAAGCGTCAGAAAGAGAGGAGATGGGATGAGAACCCTTAAGAAACAACTTATAGAGTCATTAGCCACTTTTATTCAGAGATCCCGGAAAAAAGGTGAGATGGTGATCCCACCTTTTTTCCACCAATGACCGATTTCCACAGCCAACACAAAGGAGTACCAGAGGTGAGACAGGCTGGACTTTTACACAGTGGACCTGTGTTCTGGTATCAAAGGGGCAGTGATGCAGTGTAGCATATAGTGTGACATATAACTTGTGCATTGGAAATACCCCTTATGCAAAGAAAATATATTTCTCTATATATTGACTGTCAATATATTACTGACTGAAAAATATATTACTGTATAATATATATTTATATTTAAAATATACAGAATAATATATTGTGTCAATATATTTTGTATTATATTACAATATATTGAAACATACATAAGGAATTGCCGCTTTCCATATATTGAAACATATATGACAATATATTTACTTATATATGTAAATATACGTCATTATATATTTAGTAATACACTTCATAATGCATGTATGTATATATACATACATATATTGTCTAGTGTATTACTAAATATATATAATTATATATTTAGTAATACACTTCAAAAAATATGCATGTATATACAGGGTGGGGAAGCAAAATTTACAATGAACATTTAGTTGTTTTTTCTCAGCAGGCACTACGTCAATTGTTTTGAAGCCAAACATATATTGATGTCATAATCATACCTAACACTATTATCCATACCTTTTCAGAAACTTTTGCCCATATGAGTAATCAGGAAAGCAAACGTTAAAGAGTGTGTGATTTGCTGAATGCACTCGTCACACCAAAGGAGATTTCAAAAATAGTTGGAGTGTCCATAAAGACTGTTTATAATGTAAAGAAGAGAATGACTATGAGCAAAACTATTACGAGAAAGTCTGGAAGATACTATTAAAGAAGAATGGGAGAAGTTGTCACCCGAATATTTGAGGAACACTTGCGCAAGTTTCAGGAAGCGTGTGAAGGCAGTTATTGAGAAAGAAGGACACATGGAATAAAAACATTTTCTATTATGTACATTTTCTTGTGGCAAATAAATTCTCATGACTTTCAATAAACTAATTGGTCATACACTGTCTTTCAATCCCTGCCTCAAAATATTGTAAATTTTGCTTCCCCACCCTGTATATGTACATCTTTTTCATCCTATGTTGCCAAAATGGCTAAGGCATCTTTTTTCAGTTAACACTTTTTTCATGTATATCACAATGCATATTTTCATGAAATATGCTACTATGCATACCAAGTAATGTAAGTGTCGATAAATATCTGCTTTATGTAAACTTGTGTCAATGGAAAGAAATTGAGTTTCAATAAAACTATATGTAAAAATATAGGGCAGTTTTTGTCTTCATTGCAATATATGTTTTATATGTATCAATATATGATTAAAGCATATATTGCAGTATATTGGAAAATATATGCACTACTTTCCCATATATGGAAATATATTTTTTAATATAATGCATTATATTTTTCAATATATTGCCATATATTTTTGTTTCATAAGGGACCCCGAGCATAGTGGTGTTTCTAACCTCTCCAGAGTCTTTCACCGTTCCACAAATGTTAGCATGGATAGAGTCCTCCGCCCAAAGTGACAACAGCTTGCAGATCTCGGGGTCTCACCAGTTCCACATCTTTCTGGTCGTGTTGATATGTTTGTCTACTGTACACAACCCACGCTCATTTTTAAATCCCCCCAACATGGGGGTCGCACACGCAATACGTTATCAAAATGACACCTTGGTTGTGGAACAAAAGGAGTTCCAATTCCACTTTTATCACGGCTCTGTTACTACCTCCAGAGGCGTTACAGAGCCATGACAGAGGTGGGACCAAATGATCCCATCCTTTTATTTACACAAACGTCATTCCGGAATAAAGGCGAAATTTTCCTATGACAGAAGTGCTGTGTAAAAGGAGCTAAAGAAAGTGACAAAGTGATAAAAGCTTGAAACAATGTTGTTGTTTTCATCACTGGACACAGATATATATGAAAAGAATGGAGTTTGATGTTGAAATCGCAGTGTTTCTTCTAATCAGGTGAGTTTGATTAAGAAGCTTATGAAGTAAAAAGAAAAAAAAAAAAAAAAGAGGCTTATGAAGGTACACTGCAAAAATCACAATCTTACCAAGTGTATTTGTCTCATTTCTAGTCAAAATATCTCATCACACTTAAAATAAGACATAATCACCTAAAGAGTAACTTGTGAGATACAAGAACTTATTTTTAGACAATAGATCTTGAAAATCTTATTGCAAGAAATTTTACAAAGATAATTTTCACTTGTTCAATTGGCAGATTTTTTTTTTTTTTGCTTAATTCAAGATTTTTTTTTTTTTTTTGCTTAATTCAAGCAAAAAAAAAAAAAATCTGCCAATGTTATTATGTGACATTGTTGTTTTTACTAATTTTACCATTTGTTGATCCACGGTTCAGACTAAACTGTGTCGGTTCTGACCTTGTTTGATTCCAAACAGATCTTTAGTGCAGTTACTCACAGCACAAACTGTACAGAAAACAGGTAATTTGTGGTTTTACTTTTGCTATTTCTGATTAAAACAGAGCTAAGCTAACAGTGCTAAAATGTAAACTATCAGCTGATGCAGTTATTTTGATAGTGTTGTTAAAATAAAAGGCTGTGAGTTGTTTTTTTAAATTTTAAAGAGAAATTTGCATACTATTATTTTATACATAATCATTAAATACTGACTTTATTCAGTGAGTGATACAGTCTGTGGATACATACTGTTGATTTATTAGTGGTTTTCGTAGTCCTAAGTGTGTTCTAATACATTCTCCGTGCTGTTGATAGTTTTTGACTATGAATGCTACATAAACCATTTTAATTCTTACATGGGCTTGATACTATATTGTCTATTTGAATCTAAATATCACTTGTGACTTTGTAATATAATGGGTTGTGAATAGTTTTATTAAAATATCTATGCCATAAAACAGTATTTGTGAAAATCATTGCATGTGATTCATTCCACCCACAAAGAAAAGAGGCAGGTTTATAAAGGTAAGGTGGAGTGGCTAATTAGTAAGCATTCAGTAGAAACAGATTTTGTTTTTGTCAGAGCTTGAATACTCATTATCTGTTGGACAATGAAATAAAACAGTCACTTGTCAGTTTGATTGCTTAGAGTCATTCTGGCTCTGTCATAAATAAATACCACCGCTACTGTTTGGGAAAATAAGAAAAAACACAAACAGCAGCCACATATTCAGATTACCTCCATCAAACAATAACAATAACCACCCACACATGTCTGTAAGAGCTGCAAGAAAGGACAGGGTGGGGAAGAAAATATGCATGTGTTTGCTTTGGGTATTTGTGAAATGATTTTTTTTTTGGTTATAATTGCTTCTGGGAGAGAAAGCAGAGCAGAATATCTCACATAAACGAACCTTAGATGACCAAAGGGAGGTTAACTGTAGAAAATGATAACATTCCAGCACTTTTACACGAGGGATCATTCTTCTGAAATCGTACAGATGTGACTCGGAGACAGATCAAGCTTTGTACTCAAAAGAAGAAGTGTCACGACTGCAGCTCAAGCTATAGTGGGCCTCCTCTGCAGCGCTGCGAGCACCTCAGATGATCAGTAATGGTAGAGATGAGAGATATATCTATCTAATTCTACTTTTGTATTAGCCTCTGACAACTCCATTCTGCCATCCGGCCAGAGGTCTCGGGGAAAAGCACAAGAAATGATCCTCTCATTTTCTGCTGAAGGTTGTCCCACATGGAAGCAGCTGCCGTGTGGGTCCTTTTATTTATCATGGTTGTCACTGTGGGTCGCTAATAAAACAGCTTGTGCGGTTCCAACGAGGAATGGGTTTCAAAATGAGTGCAATGAAGCTGCCTGGATTAGGTTCTACTGGAATAACATATATAAATTTTACAGCTGCTGCATTTACAGCTTTAATGGCTGTGTGAAAAATCTAGTTTTCTTGCTTTGAGCATTTATTAGACGTTCAGTTCGCAATTACATTAAACAGGTCAACTTTGATGTGAGGTGTAACGCCTGTTGTGTTTACTCAATGCTCGGAGCCAAACATATTCATATGGAAAATGGGTATAATTCGAACCACATTGGTTTTTATTGATGATGTAATGTTTTTTTTCTCTTTACAAGCACGATCTAAATCTCATCTAACACTATGACTTCATTATCAGGATTCCAGCAATAAGACTGGATGCTGCTCTGAGGTAATTTACTGCAATCTTGCTTTTATTTGTTGAATTATTAAGTCAGACTGTCAGCCATTCCTAAAGACACTGCTGCACTTATACAACAAAGCGAAGCGAATCCAGTTAGAAACAACGAGGCAACACATGATGTCACCAGAGATGTTGGCTCTCACAAGGTGACTCACTGCCAGTATTTGATGCATCAATACATGAATCATACACTGAGCTTATTTCACACTTTCCCTTCTCAGAAACTTCATGAGATATGGACAGATGACAGCATTTGCTACATCAGCGACCACTTCTTTGGGTGTCAGGGGAACCTGTATAATAACGTAGGGCCAGAGGTTGAGCTGGTTATGAAATGACAGAGGCTCAGATGAGTGTAATGGGTTGTCATTTAAAGCGCTGTCTGGACCGAATCAGAGGGAGACAGAGGCCTCCGAGTGCTTTCAGTGCCCAGGTTAGTTCATGTACACAAGCAGGTCTGGTCAACCTCTGTTTGACAGGTAAGATGAATAAATACATGCGCCGGAGAAACCTTTCCACTCAAACTCTGATGGATTGTGGCGGCGAAGCTTCAGGGAACCGGGAGCTATTTTTACTCTAAAAAAGACAGCATCTCACTGCACAACAGAGCACTGCAAGGGGTTGATTTACAAACAAATTTAAAGCAAAAATCTATTCCATTTGACATTTTTTTTTACTTTAAACACTGTCATTTGTACTTTTCTTTTAAACTTCAGTGATTATTAAAGAGGATAGTGGAAAGCGTTGCATAAGCTCATGCTGTTTGGAGTGAAAGTGTATTGGAGTATTTGTGTTTTCTGCTGCTGTAGAGTCTCAACCAATGATTTTCTGAATAAAGGCTCACAATTTCAATGTTTAAGTGTAACCACATCATGGCCTTGGGGTCTTCAAAAGGAGACCAGAGGCTGATCAGTCTGAATGAGTCCTAATGGAGAACTAGTTTGTGAAAACTGTTCTTCCATAATAATCAATCAACAAATATGTGATCATATAGCATCTTGTCCATAGACTAGATAGAGAGATAGAGAGATAGACAGATAGACAGATAGATAGATAATTAATCCTGAGGGAAATTCAAGAAGAATGCAATCCCACCTGAGAAGATTTGCATAAAAAAAAAGATTGTTTCATACAAGTCACAGTTTGAGGTGTTGCAACAGGTCAGACTCATTTACAGCTGTTCAGTTCTACAGTCTGTCATGTAGCTGAACCTTGGACCAAACACATGCATTTTTATGTTTCTTTTCTTTATATTGTCAAACCAAAGTAAAAAAAACAAACTTACTAATTTTGTAACTACAGTAACCCTCTTGCAGTGTCAGAGCACTGATGGAATTGGCTCACAGTCCTGCATATGGTCGAATGTTAAGCTAATTACCCATGAGTTAGCCGTTATGTTCACCAACAGTCAAACTGGCCAGACTGGAGTCTTTGGCATTAAACCCATAACGACCCAGTGCTACTTTTATGGCAGTTCTCAAATGAATTTTTTTCCCTCTATATTTAACCTTTCTTAAGTCATTTATCACCATTTAGTAATATTTGAGACAGAATAATAATATTATTCTGTGTATTTTGCATTTTTCAGTGAAAACCATGTATTTTCCTATATTTAATTCACTGATCATGTATATGCTCACAAAAGCTCTGATTAAAGTTGAAGGTTGAGGGTAGAAGTGACTTTTTTAGTAGAATATATCATTAACTTAACAGAAACCAAGTGTTTTCATCCACTGTCATTGATCCGACTCCATGGGTTTTACTGGTGATTCAATGTTGTAGAAGATGACGGTGTTTCCACGGTAACTACAAAGCCTCTGAACATCCAAATGGGTCATATCTGATGACCATGAAAAGATGACAAACTGTGTTTTATTTGTAAATATGTTTTATTGATTTTAGAAAGAGAGAAGAATCATCCCTCAGTTTGGAGGGATACAGTACATCAAGACATTTTACAGTATGCAGTCATCCCCAAAGTGCTGAGGTCCATTTCCCTCAGGCGCATTGACACATTGAGTCATTCCCATCCCAGTCTGACAAACTGCATTTCACACCAGTTATTTACATGTGTTGATAGGATTAGTGGATTGACAGGTATTAAACATTATAGATGAGTAGATGCTTTTGGTCTCTGGTGACTGTTTGGGTCTTTATGGTTAATGCGAGTATCTTTGTATCTACATCAAAATAATAAGAAGTCTGTAATTCGGTGACATCTTGCAGCGATTATACTGCCAATGAAAATTTAGGCAATAACCATGCTCACGTTGCATGACACATATTCATGTTATGTTAGTTTAATTCTAACGAAATAGCTGCAAGTTAAAACATAAGTAACAGCTAATCTGCGATAAAATGAAATGAGTTGTTACACTGAAGGAAATAGTGGATTTGCACACACATCATGTACAGTATGCATACAAAAAGATAAAATATGAACATAAACCTGTGGTTTTAAATATCTTCAAGAGGAAATGTTAGATATTACAGCTTTCATATTTAATGTTTAAATTTGTATAAATATGTGCATGTGTTTTCATGGTCATTATGTATGTGCATTTTGTATTTTGTATTGCCATAAATAAATTACTAGACATTGCTGCTACAAAAACAGTATAAAACAATATAAAAATAATATAGCATTTTATCCTTTAATGATCCTGGCCCCGCATAAGCGGTGGATAATGGATGGATGGATGGATTCTTTTATTACTTTGAGTCAAGACATGAAGCCCCCAGCCCATTGAATACACAGTATATCATATGCACCGTCTTTTTTGTTACAGTTGGGTGCATTTTTTTAAACACCTAATCTATATTCACCTGTCAGTCATCTCTCAGGGTAAATTTCCTCCATCACATAAGAGGAAGGTTCCCTAATGGAGGTACATTTCCGAATACAGTCACTGTTAACTAGGGTCTCACCCTCTTGACCTGTGGGGTCACAGACAAGTGGTCGTACGTGCAACAGCTATTTATCAGTCTCCCTTCTCACCCCTGTTGCTATGCACTCACAGGCTGCTTCCATCCTCCACGCTGACATTCATTGTTTATCCAGAAATGTAATTCATTTCAGGGGGCAGACGGTCGTACACTGTGTGGGGGCAAGGCAGTTTACAAAGCCTGATGAATGAAGGGCCACGGGGGCGCTGACAGGGCAGCATTCTTGGTATATTCATGAAGGAACAGATGAACCTCAGAGGTCTCACAATGACAACGTATTATTAATTACATCGAAACTTCAGCACTTTTTGCAACAAATTTAAAGGTCACTTGTGTGAGATTTGGGTGGCATTGTTTGAACTTGTGAAAAAAGTTTAGATTATTGTTGTTATTAAATTTATGAAACTCCCCAAGAGGAACATCAAGTCAATAAAACAAAAAAAAAAAAGTACAAATTACAGCACTGCAGCTGTTCAGCTGCTACCCTCACACCAGCTTTACAAGAGGAGGCAACAGCGTTTTTGTGTGATGAATGAGGACAGTGTGTAAAGCAGAAGAAGAAAAACAAGACAGATAAAGTGTCTTTCACATATCTGCATGATGTGTGTGACTCTGAAGCTCTGATTATTGTAGAGTAAGGGTAATTTAGGGACACAAAGCCTAGTCTTCTCAGACTTGGCTTACAGTCCCTCGGAGAGGCTATTTTTAACAAGTTAACTCACAAAATACGTAGCTTCATAAGCTCCTGCATGTTAACCCATAAAGACTGGGACACAGACTGTGGAAACAGGAAAATAGATTGGAAATATCATAAGATTTTGTTGCTGCTCCAGTAATAGACAAAACAAGCACAGTTCTAACCTGTATTAGAATAGATTTTATCTCCTTTAAAATGGTTTGTCTAATACAGCTCATATACATATACTTCATTTTAATATAAATCTATTGCAGTTTTGATTTTAATCATATTAGTTGCTTCACATTATCTTAGCATTTAGAGTAAGGTTATTAAAAAAGTTCTAAACACTTAATAAATCATCAATAACAAGTTGTTACACATAAATTAAGACACAGAGGCCTTTACTGTGAACCCTCAGATCTCAGTGTTTACTGAGCCTCCTTTGTCACCAGTCTTTAGCTTCAGCTGATGTGTATGAATAATTTACTAACCACCATCAGCACATCTGAATACACAAAAGTTTTATTTGGTCCATCAAATTACATGATTCATACAAAACTTTGGCAATTTTCTTGACATTTATGTTTTCAACATCCTGTCAGCTGCTGTACCCATTATTATCATGGCAGTAATATGACATATGCTCTAAGGTTTTTATGTACACTGGATATTTAAGTGTTATATTCTGATGCATAAGGGTGGTTGGTGTTTTAAGTGTGAGCAAGTGATTAAGAAAAAGGCGGTGTACGGTGCGTTACATTTTATAATGATGCTCCCTTGCATGTAACACATTGTAGTAAATCAGTAAAGTTAAATTAGCAAGTGTCCTAAAGTGACCGACTAGATGTAATATTAAACCCATATAGACCCAAACATCCACTGTCGACCAAAAGCATCTACTGATGTTAAATGTAAATGTTGAGTCACTAATCCCATCAATACATGTAAAGAACTGGAGTAAAATAGAGTTTGTCATCATTTCATGGTCATCAGATATGACCCATTTGGATGTTCAGAGGCTCTGTAGTTACCATGGAAACACCGTCATCTTCTACAACATTGATTCACCAGTAAAACCCATGGAGTTGGATCAATGACAGTAGATGGAGACACTTGTTTTTATATTAAGTCAATGATATTTTTGCTGAAAATGTCAGGTTTTTTTTCTCCAGTTTTCTCCGGTTCACATATAATGCCCCTCAACTTTAATCTGATCTTTTATGAACTTATACAGGATCAGTAAATTAAACATATGAAAATACTTGAGTTTCACTGAAAATTCACAAAATACAAAATACCATTTATTACAATAACTGGTGATAAATCACTTACGACAGGTTAAATAGAGAGAAAAAAATGATTTGGGATCTACCACAAAAGTCACACTAGGTCTTTATGGGTTAATACAACAGATTAAATAACACTGGTCTACAATTTTTTAGAAATGATTTGCTTCAGAGGTTAAATGTGCTAAATGTTACGTATCTTAATAAGATTAATTGGAAAATAAATGACAAAAGTGCCGGTTTGCTATGTTTTCAAGGTATATGATTAAGTGTTATTACACATATATATTGGTTTATGTACATTTATATAATAGTTTTATAAATCTTCCACTAAATAGATCCTGTAAAGTGAATGTATTCTAATGTGCAGACAATGTTTTGAAGTAGATCTTGTAGCTCTGAGACAAATATTCCTTTTGAGTCAAACCCATTCTCTCGTTAATTCTTGAATTTCACATTTTGACCCAAGGCTGTATCTTGGAAAGTTTAGCCAACCAGCATTTTTTACTTGATTTTTCTTTATCAGTGACTCTCATGTGGTAAAATTTCATTACTTTTATTCTGGAAGCATTTTCCTTGTAGACCAGTGTAATTGTACCAAATAGTTCACCTAGAATCAATTTGTGAATATGTTTAATGACTTTATATGTAATTAATTCATCATGACTTACTTCTAAAGCTTTCATCATCACATTAATCACCTAATTGTAAACTATTTTTTAATCCTTACATGAAGTCTCATTGTAAAACTGATTACGTTTCTTCTTCACCTAGAACTGTTTTCTCTGCATTGAATCCATCCTATAAACACAACAGCCCGTTTGCAGTGTTCATGGGCCAACTCCACTTGGAAACCAATGCTTTGGTCAAACGTACTTGACAGGAGAATTAATCTAAAATACATGTTTTGATACTGGGGGAAACCAGAGCATCCGCAGGAAACACACAAACCATAGACTGTAGCTGCACAGAGCTACCAAGATGACACCCATTGGTTTTTAGACTGAAGCATTGAAGCCAGGAGTTTGTGTTTTGGCTGTTGCCATGTTGCTTTTTTAGAGTCAAAAGTGACCACATTTGGGCAGACAGGCAGAGCTTGGGGAGTATGAGGGGTGATGTGTGAGCTAATGTTAAACACTATCTTATGGACATGGTAAGACATCAAAACTCATCAAGAATTTTGTAAGAAAATCCTTTGATGGTTTTGTTTTATTAACCACAAACACAGTCATGGCATTGGAAAAAAAAAAGTCATATTCAATAAACAGCAACTACCAGAGCTCCGAACCACCCTAAAGCAGTGGTTTCCAATCTTTTTTGGTTCGTGACCCCATTTTAACATCACAAATTTCTGGCGACCCCAGACATTCAAAACGGAGACATTTTTTTGCTAAAATTAATTTGTTTTTGATCATGTAATAGTTTGCTATACTATGGTTCAAATAAAAGTTAATTTTAGATGGCATTTAGTCTGTATAATGTATATTATTTATGGATGGAGGAAGAAAAGCCAGGTGTAGATTACTGCACAAAGTGAGAATTTTATTTTCCTTGGTCAGGATATGTACAGTCAGTCCAGCTTGGATTTACAAGGCTGACAATAAATACTGAACAAACAAGAACTCAAACTATGAATTATAAAAGAGCTGCAGCATCTGAAACTGACCACAATGAACATTTGAAAGATAAACAGAACCACAGTGCTTCAGTTTCAGACTCACAGTTTGTAATGTCTTATGTATTATGATTGTCTCTCTCAACTCACCATATATTTTTTATTTGTAAGGTTTTTTTGTGTGGTTGTTTTTTTCTCAATTACTCGAAAAATTTAGGTGACCAACCTTGGTCCCGACCCCAAGGTTGAAAAACACTGCCCTAAAGTCTTAGTAATAGAGCAATTATTTACCAAAGGACCATTGGTACATTTATTAGACAGTCCAATTAAAAGTGAAAGATACCAAATTAACTCCTGGAAAAATATTCTGACTTGGTGTTTTTGGCATTTTTCTTGTGGTTCTATACTTAAATAAACCTGCATCTTCTTGCTCCTTGACACAAATGGAGGTAGAACTCCAGACTCTAAAGTTCTACCCTGGTGTCACTGTCACTGTCAGCCACTGTGGCTAATAACCAAACCTATAAGCAAAGCTATTTTTGCCTTATATCTGTATATTTTTTCCTATTGATGTTATTCATTAAGATATTTTAGAGAGGAGCTGCAGTGTTTTTGACATATCAAACCAAACCCACACTGCTCTTCGTAAAAAGGACAGTCTGACAGGAACTTTCATTTTGAGGTAATTACATTTTTGCATCCCGTACTCAGAAAGCAGTGAAGCCATGGAGAAAATCATTGATGTATCTGTTGATTGGGTTTGATTCAATCTGTCTTTGGTACCACCAGCTTTCTGTGTGCTCCTTTCTTGTGTGTGCATACACAAAATCGTTCACCTCATTGACTCCAGTGGATCTAATACGCTGTCATTCTCTATGAACGCTTACTTTGAAGTCTCAATCTTATTATGATTAGCGCTGCTGTGAATCTGTAAAGCTCTGTGTGCATGTGTATGAACATGTGCCATCTGTGGGCTGCAGAGGGTGTGCATGCTTATTTTCTGTAATCATATTTTCAGATACAGGCACTATACATACATAAAAATAACTGCCTTATGTAGATCTTGTTAGTGATCATCGTTACACTCGGTTGAAAGCAAAAATTATATATTTTATTCTGTGCTGCATCTTACTGTTGTAAAACATCTTAGTGCATGTAGCTGTGAAGGTGGTGTATTTGGCCTTCAGTGTGCCTGTAAACAGTTTCACCCTGAGTATAACAGCTTATTGTGACCTTGCAGTCTCTTGGCAGCAGCTTGAGTAAGTGCTTCATTATGGAAACCAGAAGTAGCAGGTCCCCTGGTGTTATACTCACTGTCCACCCAGGAGTCTAAATCACCTTGGCGTATAAGGAAAGCATTTAAGTCGTGTTTAATAATGATTAATAAACCTCCAACACAACACCAAATAGGCCTCCAAACACCACCATCCATCATTAATATGAAACCCTATTCTCTAGAACACTTAAATTCTATTCATTAGCGTTGCCTGCAGCACTGCACTGCTTGGGAGGTATCCTGCACTGGTAGTAAATCAGTAATGTGATTGGAAAATGAAGTAAATTAGAAAACAGTTTTACTTAGCAACACAATACTAAATATGACAACCAGTAATATCCTCACATCAGCGAGTCAATGTGTTTATTCTTACAATAGTGTTACCTCACTGAGACAAATGCACTTGTATGCACATGCACGAAAACACATGAAAGAAACACGGACACACAAGATGCATTTTTATCCATCGGCACTGTTGTTTTGGTCTCAGGATTTGCAGGCTCAGGATGTGGATTAGGATTTGTAAAATGTGTTGTTTTTTTCTTTCAGATCAGAATGGTGTGATCATGGTATGCTGGTTGTGCTAATTATGCAGTGGAAATAGCGCTGCATTTTCTATTTATTTATTTATTTATTTTGGATCTCAACAGGAAAAGGGAAGGGAAAAGTGGAGCCAGATTAAAGAAGGGTTAAAGGAGTTTTTGTTTCCCTTCCTGAGAGTTAGACAACACCATATGTCTGTGGGTTGAGTGTGGTGTCAGAGCCAGAAGATTAGCTTATCTGAGCTTAAGACATGAAGCAGAGCACAAACTAGCCTCCTTCAAAAGGCAGTAAACATGTCTCTCATGTAGCATATATCTATCTCACTAAGTATTTGCATGCTAATGATATTTTACCACTTCCATGCATTAATCCCCCACCAAAGGGGAGGCAAGGGGTATTGTTTTTGGTTCTGTTTGTTTGTTTGTTTTTTGTTTGTTAAAACTCTAGCAGCAAAACTGTTGGTTGAATTCATACCAAATTGGGTTTATAGATTTCCAGTGATCCAGTAAAGATCCCATTACATTTTGGGAACAGTGGGTAAAAGTTTAAATTTTTTATGAATTTTCTAAAATCTTTTTTTTCCCCATTTACTTACAATGGGCAAAATTTCACATGTCTGTAGCAACAAAACGATTGGTTGAATTCATACCAAATTGGATTTATAGATTTCCAGTGATCCAGTAAAGATCTCAATGCATTTTGGGAACAGTAGGTGAAAATTTAAATTTTTTTATGAATTTTTAAATTTTTTTTTGTAACCCCATTTACTTATAATGAGCGAAATTTCAAGTGTCTGTAGCAGTAAAACTATTGGTTGAATTCATACCATATTGGGTTTATAAATTGCCAGTGGCCCAGAAGAGATGTCAATACATTTTGGGTAATGTAGGTCAAAGTTAAAATTTTTATAGATTTTTTTTCCTCCCATTTACTTATCTTGGGCAAAACTTCACATGTCTATAAAAACATCAATTTTGTTTCAATTTACTTCAAACTTGGCACATATATAGATGAAATTGATATGCTGACATCACCACACGCATAGACATGATGACATCATCTGGATTGATGCCAAAAAAAGCTACAATCTGTAAAAGTGGCGGGGTTTGTTGCGCCTGGCACCCTTTGTTTTTATTAGTTTTATCAGAGTATTTATTGAAAGGTACAGTTAAATGTGAGTTAAATCATAAACAACCTCTCGTAGCTGTTACTGGAATCACTTTGTACTGGTTTAACACAGCCTGGGAAAATATCACACCCACGTTCTGAATTCCTTAACTTCATCCTGAAACAACTTAGAGGCGCATGATAATGATCCAAATTCACTCACGAGGATACAAGAAACCTTTTAGGAAAGAGTACAGGAGAAATAAAATCATTTGCAATGTAATGGTGTTTGGTCTGCTTTACCCTTCGTTGTAATGCATCCTGGGAGTTTTCGAGATGTGTTAAAGTAGATTTCTACAGCTGTGTCGACATTAGCCGTGGGTGATTTGACACCTCCATTAACCCTGTAAATACTTAACGTTAGCCTGCTATACAAACACAACCCACATGTACTCTCAACCTTTGATTCTATGTATGACGTGCAAGCGAACAACACTTTTAACATGCAAAACAAAGATGCTGCAACGACGTGGTAAACTCAGTGAAAGATACTTGTAAAAACATGTGGACGAACACGCCAACATTCACACATGCACTCACAGTTTGGATCTCAGGAATGTCTCGCACTTGTGGGGTTTGACACCTCTTCCCTACTTTGACTTCATCCTCTCCGTTTGGTCAGCAGAGACCGTTTGTCCACCTCCACATGAACTGGAGCTGTTCCTGAAAATGAGTTTGTGTGCTGAAAATTATACTAGGGGGACTTAGAGATCATCCCTTTCTTTTTGCTCTCGTTCTGCAGCTAATTGAACTGCCATGTGGTCAGTCCAACTAGTGAAGCAGTTTGTACTTCGTGCCAGGAAACCATAAAAAGTATTTTCATGTACCATTTAATGCAGCCCTCTGTAACGGTTGCCTGTTGCAGTGGCCCATAAAGTGAACAAACCGGCCTCCCTGTCATTACCACAGACGTGCTATGTGACGTCTCCCTGATGTAAACATGGGAGTGTCCGTGTCGGGGTGATGAAAACTCTCATCATTTGACCACCAAGACGGGCTGATGTTTACGCTGCTGTTGCTATGGAAACAAACATTGGCTGCCTATGCTTTGTTTTGCCTCTTCCCATTACTGTGAAAATGGATGGAGGCAAAATGTTAAGATAGTAGGCCTGTAACGGTACACACAATTTTCAGTTTGGTACGTTTTCGGTTTTGAAAGCCACGGTTCGTTTTTTTTCGGTTCGGTACGGGAGGATAGAAAACCCCTCAAAATGTCTGTAATACATTTATGAATTCTTGAAAATTTTTCCCCCAATTTTTGGACACAATAGAATATAGAAAAACAGGAATATAATTCTGCTGCTATAAATCAAATAGAAAATAAAATGAATTATTAATATTACTAAATGTATTTTAAACATTAGTATTGCACTTTTCCCTGACAGATAGTTTTGAACAAACAACAAAAATCAAATCACAGTTCTGTCAGTTCATATTCTACATGAAAATACCAAAAAAATTCCACATGAAGTGCAGCATTAACAAGAGGACAAACTGGTATTCTCTTTAAACAAACTGAAGAGAAAGTTTGACACCAAAAAAATTAACCAAATTATTTATTTTAGGACAGAGAACAAACTGTTTAGGCCACTGTGTACATGCAGGGTGTGATTTGTCAGGGGGCTGTTTTTTTTTTTTTTTTTGGTCAGAGCCGGGGGGGTGGGGGGGTCCATAACTAACTCTGGCGTGAAACAAAAGTGAAACTTTATATTCTTTCAACTACCAACTCCGGGTTCTACTCCTCTGTTATACAGCATGTGTGTGTGTGTGAGAGAGAGAGAGACAGATAGAGCTAGTGTAAGTGTTTTAGAACTACCGTAGTTCCTAGGGGCCAAACAACGTCCGTCTTATCACTGTCTCTTTCCTCACTGTTGTCTTTCACCAGGACCTGAACTGATCCCAAACTGGACTGTTATGATGGCAGAGGGTCTCCAATCTCTTCCTTCCAGGTTCACATCATATTTGTTGTTGTTTTGTTTTTTTTTACCTTATATCAGCTGCTATTTCATATTTTGGGTCAATGTGCGCGTCCTTCAATATGTCCGTGTGGAACTTGTGTGGATTTAAAGTTCCGCATCAAACGTCTTTCGTTCCTTGTTCTTTTTCTCATCATACTGTGCCGTTTTGGTACAGCTGTGTACCGAACCGAACAGGTATGTACCGAAACGGTTCAGTTTGGTACGTATACTGTTACAGGCCTATAAGATAGTAAATTTAATTTTTAATTAACGCAACTCAGCACATACCAGTTGACATGTGCACCTATGTCCTGATCAGTTTTGCAAGTTACTTCAAACTGTAATCCATTACAGATTATTTGTTACTGTTATTTAAAAATAATTCTTTACCTTACAACAGGGGTGTCAAACTCATTTTAGTTCAGGGGCCACATACAGACTAATATGATATAAAGTGGGCCGGACCAGTAAAATAATATAAAAAAAATAGGATAAGAACTTATAAGTGATATCAACTCCAAAGTTTTTTCTTATATTTTTGAGTGAAAAAAAGTCAAATTCCGTAATGAAAACGTTTACATCTATGAACTGTACTCGAACATAACATGAACAAATATGAACCTGAAAATTCTTATGAAAAATAAGTGCAGTTTTAAGAATATTACGCCATAGTTTATCATTTACGCATGTACATCACAGCTTACAGATCACAGTGGATCTACAAATACACAAAACATTTAGAAAAAGCAGAATGTTGGTAAAATTTCACATATTTCTCTAAGACATTTCAGGTTGTTCACATTTTTTTTTGTCAAAGGTTAGTCTGTAAATGTAAATATTTGTGTAATTTTACCTTTTCACACTAAAACAAAGAGAAATTTGTAGTTTTCTTTATTTATAGGTTTTTATGATAGTATTTTACTGGTCTCACCCACTTTAGATTGAATTGACCTAAAATGATTTCAACATCATTGACCGTTAATAACTTCAGTGTAAATATTGCATTTCAGAAATTCTTCCCATGGGCCACATTGGACCCTTTGGCGGGCTGGTTTTCGCCCCCGGGCTGCATGTTTGACACCTGTGCCTTACAATATTACCGTCTCAGAATTGTAATGCGTTACATGACTCCTGCATTAGTTTTGAGTTACATACAGACCCTAGTCATAAATGGTGTTTGCCCCCCCAATACAAGACATAGGAGAGCCTTGGGACGCATAAATTTGCGCCCTGAAGTACATGTGGATGGAGAGCTCAGTAAGTAACACTACAGTCTGTGATGTTCGAATCCCAGCAGGACCGCTTGCATTTTTTTCCAACATTTTACATGTTCAAACAGGGGGCGCGGCGCTGAGGACGCCAGTAGATAAATCCACAATCAATAAAAAATTCTAACTAGTGCTATTATAGCACTATTCTCACAAGCTCTTAAGGAAGCAAATGTAAGGTGTTATGTTGTATAAATGAGAGGTGGGGGTGGGATTTAATAAGTTTTCTTTTTCCCACTCTTTTTCCAGCTTTACATATTGAATTTATTTTGTTATTTCAAGTGTACATGGCAATTGCTAGACTGTCATAATCACCTTTATTAATTTGCTCTGCCATTAGTTCCTTGTACTCACAAAAGTTTTGTTTTCTTCTGCTCTAAACAAATAGAAAGAAAAGAAAGAAAAAAAGAAAGAAAGAAAGAAAGAACAACTAGTCATAGAAATGTTAGCTTACCTTGTCATTGCTGATCACATGGATCATGCTAACTAGCTTCTGTAAAGCAGGGTTAGGGTTAGTAATGAGCATATGTTCATTTCCATGTTTTGTTTTCGGGTTTTTTTTGTATTTTAGCAGTTAAATTATGGGTGAAAAGTGTTGTACCAATGTACCACATACCAAATAAAATATTACTGAAAATTGATTAGTAATGCCTTACAGTACTGCGTTGCAGCAAAAAGTAATCTGTTACTGCAATGCATTACTTTTGTAACACGTTACTCCCAATACTGGTCCTGGCACGTACCTGTCATTTGATTTATCATTATTTGATCTTTGGATTTGTGCACATCTTGTTTAGCTCATGAGCCATCTGACTTGTCAGCAAAAACGCCGCTGAGAGGAAATATTGATTTAAGAATAAAACACTGGAAGCATCATTGTGTTTGCATTCCAAATGCCAAGCCGCATTTTATGGCTCAATATGCAACATACAAATAAGAATATCAATCTATCTGCTCTATGCCACGCTGCATCTTTTTCTCTACAATTCAGAGAGTAAATTAGCTGGTCTTCAACAGCCGAAGATGGATGTGGTTTCTAATGAGAAAGTAAATTAGAAAGGTGCTGGTAATAAGGAATAAACTTATTGCATAGAGCTGAGCACATATTCAATTACCACAGTAATAACTAGTCAAATGACTGATGCTGTCCTCTGTGCTTCATTTACTCCACTTCCCTCTATGTATCTGTATCGTGACTCCCTAAATTTGACCGTGGTTTTAGAAGTTTGTGCAGCCTGTCTTTGGCTGTGCGTGTTAAATTCGAAAACATATGTTCTGGCTTTCCATTTTGGTCTGCCGTGCCCACAGAGCTGACAATTTCCAACCCACGAAAAAATTAATCTTTTTGAAATTGCTCCAATTGTGGATGAGTTTGTAATAGCTGGTCTCTATCATATTTTGTTTGGAAGTCTTTAGAAATACTGCAGCTACAGACACAAAAGAAGCTCACATTCTATCGTATCTTTACTGTCATACAAGTGCACATTTATCGATCCAAGGTCTCGGTGGTGTTACCCAAGAATTACTGTTGGCCTTGGTTGGGAGGAAGCATTTGTGGCCCTCAGTCAAAGCATTATTTGTGGAGGTGTTTGAAAAAAGAAACAGTGTCACAACATGTGGATTGTGTTCGGCTATATATATACAATGACTGAAAGCAATCAATCCAAGTGCTTACCACGTAATAGTGGTTACACATAATATGTTTTTAACCTTTGTACTTTTTCCTTTAGTCATGTACAATTCTGAGACACTTGAGATACTTGGCTTGCTCTTGAATTTTCTGCTTTTCTACTTTTTTATAGCTTCTGAGGAAAAAAAAAAAAACAGTCTCTTAATTCTTATCACTTCTGAATGCAGTATTTTAACATGATACTTTTTCATGCTAATAACTGAAGAGTTTTTACATTACATTTCAGGGTTGGTTCTGTTATACAATATGTAAAATAACATGCACGAAGGCAGATAATCCTTCGCATAAAAGCATAATTGGGTGTTCTATTTATATTTGCTTGTTATTTCATTGTACATTATGTTTTCATGCCGCTGCACAGAAATGTGTTACGCTCTGTTTACTGTCAATCACCTGACGCCCACACAAAGAATAGGAAAATAATCCCTAAAAACACCCTACAAATAGTCAAAAGTGAAATCAAAACATATTATGACATGATCTATGTAGACATAATGTCAGGTTACACTGATTTAATAGCGACGTTATTCTCATTTAGCTTTTCCCACAGTCCTCACTGTAGGAGTCTGTCCTTGCACAGATAAGAACAACACTCACACATGTGAATAAATGCTGCTCTTCACACGGGTGGGAACTGGAAGTGAGAAAGACAACAAAATCAAGGATTCCTCTCTGACCTCCCAAGCTGAGCAGGTCAGCGCCAGCAGCTGTTTATTGATGTGAGATTACCGGTGGAGAAATTTGAGCCCATTTTTCCTCGACATAATTTCGAAGCATCACGAACATCACATATGGAACCAGTATGCGCTAAAAGAAACAAACGTAGGCTTTGTCTTTATCCTGCAGTATTCTTAGACGCTAATTCTGTCCAGACATACAACATCGAGTTGTACTTTTTCCTTAAATTAAACACCAGAGACTTATATATCCACTTCGGGACCTAAGAGAGTAACCTGCAAGACTCTCCATTAACCGCACCGTTGATTGACAGTTTTCATATTACCTCTGGAAAACCTGACTACGTTCCCTTCAGGTACATGTCATGCTGTGCCAGTAAAGTCTCTATAAGTGTTTTCAAAGGATCAGTCAGAAAATCTTTCTGTCTCAGCTTACAATGGTTGTGAAAGCAGCATGGAAATGGGTTGAGGTCCTGTCATTTCCTACCTTCATGTCTCTGCAAATGCATTGAGAAGGTAGGACAAATAAAGCCACACCGGATACATTGCCTCAATCTTTCCCTGGTGGTTTCTCCTCGTATCTTCTTATTGTTATTAAAGTGGAAACAAGTGCAGCGGTTTACTGAGTCCAAAACATTCACCTGCCAGGGTTGTATATATTTTGATTACTGCAATATTAAACACCCCGAGGCAATATTTGTAGATGTTTAATACGGCGTGGAAACAAATTTCTATCATTGCAAATTATTAACTTTATAAAAACTCAGCTTTTGCTCCCTCAGGCTTTCCATAGCAGGGAACGTTGTGCAATAACTGATCAGCAAAGGCGGTTTGCTTTCTTAAAACTAGTGACTGCAGTGTTCAGTATACTCTGCATTATATATAAAAACTGCATTATTGAGTGAACAGCTATACCATCCCCATGGCTTTAATTTACATTTACATTAACGCTCCATAGATTATATTACCACAATCAACATTAGAAGATAGATGCTTTATTGATATTATATATCCCTCAAAGACCAAAAGCATCTACTGATCTAAACAATTTAATAACGACTGAACCATGAATCATATCAATATATATAAATAATTCAGATAAAATGCAATTACCCAGGTTTTCAGCAGCATCAGATATGACCCATTTGGACATTCAGAGGCTCCATAGTGAACATGGAAACACATTCATCTTCTGCAATAGTGATTCACCAATAAATCACATGTAGCAAACAATTTGTAAATTACTGTGGTTGCAGATGATTTTATGTTCAGGGAATGACTTTCCTGAAAAAGTCACTTCTGCCACAATTTTCTGTTTATTGATAATAATGTTTGGATTTCCTCATTACTTTTTTGAACATCTGCACTATCAGTACATGAAATACAGGAAAATGCCTGATGTTCACTGAAAAATGCAAAATGATGATGATAATATTCTAAAAGATGGTGCTAAATCACTGAGGAAAGGTTAAATGTAAAGAAAAAACATCATTCAGAAATTCTTCTAGGTCTTTAGGGGTTAAAATACAGCAGCATAAGAAATATCTAAAATATATTTATACAAAAATATCAATATAACAAGTGGTGCCAGGCACAACAAACCCCGCCCCTCGCATGTATTGTAGCTTATTTTGGCATTGATCCAGCTGATGTCATCACTGTCTATGCATGTGCTGATGTTAGCATATCAAATGCCTCTATATATACGTCAAGTTTGAAGTAATTTGAAACAATATTGATGTTTTTATAGGCATTTGAAATTTCACCCATTATAAATAAATTGGAGAAAAAAAAAAGATTTAAAACATTCATAATTTTTTTTTTTTTACTTTAACCTACTTTTCCCAAAATGTAACCACATCTATTTTGTGTCACTGGCAATCTATTAACCCAGTTTGGTCTGAATTCAACCAATAGTTTTGCTGCTACAGACATGTTCGCCTATTATAAGTAAATGGGGGAAAACAAAAATTTAAAAATTCACCAAAAATGTATACTTTGACCTACATTTCCAAAAGTGTAATGACATCTATTCTGGGTCACTGGCAATCTATAAACCCAATTTGGTATGAATTCAACCAATAGTTTTGCTGCTAGAGTGTTAAACAAACAAACAAAGTAAGCGAACCAAAAACAATACCCCTTGCCTCCCCATTCGGGGGACAGGGTAATAAAAGATATGTGATTCAACGGTTAACTGTGGTCTTCCCATAGAACAGGGGTGTCAAACATGTGGTCTGTGGGTCAAAAACTGGCCCGCCAAATGGTCCAATCCGGCCCTAGACATGAATATATGAGATGCAAAAATTACACTGAAGGTATTAACAGTCAAAGGTGTTAAACTCATTTTAGTTCAGTGGCCACATGCAGACCAGTTTGATCAGACTACTAAAACAATACCATAATGATGACAATTACAAGTTTTTCTTTTTTTTTAGTGTGAAAAAAGTAAAATTACTTGATGAAAATGTTTATAAACTGTCCTTTCAACAAAAATATGAGTAGTCTAAACAACTGCGAACAAGTAGAAGTTTCTGTGACATTTTAACAATATCATGCCTGTTTGCTTTGTAGATCCACTGTGATTTTAAGGTGTAATGCATATGTGTAAATGAGATTATTTTACTGACGTGGCCAGTTTGAGATCAAATTGAGCTGGACATGGCCCCTGAACTAAAATGAGTTTGACACCCCTGCTATAGAAGGACTATGAGATGCTGAGTCAAATGACTACAAACAGCTTCAAATCAATAAAACACATTTAGTCTTACCTTCAAGAAGACATTAAAAATGTTTTAGATGGACTGACGTTGATAAATGTTTCATGGAAGCTATAATGACATGCTGTCTCAGATTGCATTAACACGTTCATCTAAACAGTCATGAGGACCAGCTCAAAAGGTCTGAGAAGTACAAGAGGAAGATTAGAAGCTCAACAGCCTATCGTGTCTTTAACCCCAAGGTTTGTTTTTTTAACACTTGATTTTGTGAGGATTAAACAAGGGAACATGAAGTGTTAATTAGTCCCGCCTGGCAATTCTCCTTTGTTTTAAAGATTTAAATATAGCCTTAGTGTCTCCTGAATACAACCACATAGTTAACAGATTACAGTAGGACCAGCCTTTTTATTTATTTAGTATTTATATGGTGATTTTTCCTGATGCTTAGGACCAATAAATCTGAAGGTGATTTTCTAGGCTTTAGGCTTATTTTTTTCAAATAAGAATACACACAGTAATATGAAAACTCAGATTAATTTTCCTGATTAACCCATAAAGACCCAACACTATTTTGTGGCAATTCCCAAATAATTTTGTCTCTATTTTTAACTTTTCTTAAGTGATTTATCACTATTTATTCAAATATTATGTATTCTTAAGTGAAAATCAGGTATTTTCCTACATTTCATTTACTGATCATGAATGATGTTCATTGTAGTAGCCCTTGGCATCAATGAAACGGCGGAGAGTTCGACTGGTGCAAATCTTTGTTTCATCATCATGCACCGTGAAACTAAAACACAAACATTTGTACATTAGTTATTTTACAAAGTTTACTTAGGTTACATTTTCTTTAAAAACACAGACATTACAACAGGACATACTACTCATAATTAAAATTGTAATTTAATACACACGTTTCAAACAAAAGAACAAACAAAAGACCAAAACATGCCACTACAACTAATTAACACATACCTTGCTCCGCCTACCAAGGGTGCAAACTCCTCACTCATCCAATGTATAACAGGTATGCGAACCAAACTGCGCTTTAACAACAAAAAAAAGAAAACCCATTCCACATGACTGTCAAGCTTGATATTTGTTCAAAATAATGTGTCAAACAAATCAAACTCAAATGTTCTTTGTGCTCACCTCACTTCTTTGTTCAGCACAACCCTGCTCTGCTCTGTGTGGCAACCCAAATGCATGTGGCAAAACAGGTGTGTGGCAATCAGCCTCATTATATCCCAAAAGGGGGTGTGACAACAATAAACCGAAATGGGAAGAAAATCCAACAGAAACCAAAAATAAAAAATAAAAAAAAAAAAAAAAAGAAGAAGAAGAAGAAAAATCTAAAATAATAAACCTATCAACCGGGCACTAACATTCATAAAAGCTCAAATTAAAGTTGCGGGTTATTATATCAAAAACAGAGAAAATGGAGGAAATAGTGACATTTTCAGTAAAATATATCCATAACTGAACATAAACACAAGTGTTTCCATCCACTGTCCACTGTCAAATACTTCACCCAAAGTTCTGCCTGTAATAGTGAATGAACAAAACAACTTCAGAATCTACTGTATAAATAGACTTAACCAAGAAAGACCCAGTGCTGCTTTTGTGGTAGTTCCCAAATGATTTTTTCAGTATATTTAGCTTTTCTTAAATGACTTGTCACTATTTATCATAAAACAGTCCTCTGTATTTTGCTTTTTTCCATTAAAAATTGGGTATTTTCCAACATTTAATGGACTGATCATGTAGATGTTCATAAAAGCTCAGAATAAAGTTGAGGGTTATATCAAAAACAGAGAAAACTGAATAAAAACTGACATTTTCATCAAAATATATCATTTATTGAACATAAAACAAGTGTGTCCATCCACTGTCATTGATCCAACTCCATGGGTTTTACTGGTGAATCAATGCTGTAGAAGATGACAGTGTTTCCACGGTAACTACGGAGCCTCTGAACGTCCAAATGGGTCATATCTGATGACCATGAAAAGATGACAAACTGCATTTTACACCAATTATTTACATGATTGATAGGATTAATGGATCGGCAGTTATTTAACTTTTTATATCAGTAAATGGTTTTGGTCGCCAGCGGATGTTTGGTTCTTTACGGGTTACAATAGGAGACCTCTGTACAATGACGTATAAGTGACATAATCAAACAAAATGATGTAAATGACATAAAAACGACAGAAGACCTCCCCAAAAAAAGATGAAAATGACCCCATACTGACTGCAGATAGGTCAGTCATATTTGTGTACATTATTTGGTGGCATTTTGTTGCTGTTTGTACATTTGAGACATAAAATTGATTTTTTCGGTCTCAGGCTGTAGAAGTTGAGAACCAGTGTTTCATACCAACACATGCACTAAACCACAGCCCCCCAGAATGGATTTAGTGAAGTTCATTCAGGTACAGCAGTAGAAACAGGAGGATAAATACTTGCATTGCTGACCCTCTTAATTTGATTGAGACATTTCCATGATTATGTCCTCTTGAAGCTCAGATCCCCTCTAATATGCTTGACCTACAGTAGAAGGGTGAAAAAGAAATGTTCCTTTGGGGGGTTTATTTATAAAGTATATAAGAAAAGCGATCAATATCCCAATAACTGCCTTCTGGGTTTACTGAGGTCAGTCAGCAGCCCCTTTAGGGCACTGTAGATTTAATAGAGCTGTGGGTTGTTGTTTACGCCGTGCTCTGTGACCCTGGTTTCAGATTTGCGATGTTGCTGGGAACACCAGCGAAAACTACAGGTCAAGACGCTCTGCTGCTACGTACGACTAGACAGGGGTCCAGTTTTATGTTGGAGAAAATTAAATCTTTGGAGCCGAATAGCCCTGAAACCCAGAGAGAGACGAGACGATTCTAAGAAAAGGCCATGCTCTTAACTGCAATATCATTCTGCTGAGCCCCACAAAGTAACATTAAATGCGATACGAGAGCTGCTAGTGAAAATAGCCGGCTCATTTTTCATAATTAACAACCAGCATATGGGAATTTTATCCAGCACAGATAATTTTTAGTCTGTTTAGTGCATAAAGTGCAGATTTTTAACTTCAGCTGCCTTAATAGCTTTGCTCTTTTGACCATTCCCTGGCTCCATGGTCTCATATTTAAATGTATTCAGATTTAGAAGCTGCTCAGGACCGTAATGAGCTTCGTGGCGCGCAAAGACGAGACCTGCTGTTATTGGCAAGGGAGAGAGAGGAGAGCATGTTCCCCTCTCGCCGGCGGTCTGGGAAACAAACTAATAACTGCAGCCTGGTTCTCTGCACTCCCACCAACATTTTATTTACTACAACAATTTCTGCTCCCTAGTGAAAGCAGTTTACTAAGAGTAGCAAAGCACTATTTCATTTTAATGGTTACCTTTGGGGTCAGGATTGAGTAGTCTTCACATAATCATTGTTGGGTATGTTTGTATTGTTTATAGATTTTTCTGCCTCTGCTGGGAGTCTCAGCCCCTCATGGTGGGGAACTCACTGAGATCATCTCCTTATATATTGCATCTAGTTAATGCCTTTTTGAGAACTATTGATTGCGGGGAGCATAATGGTTGCATCACTGAATCAATGCGGACTCGGAACTGTACAAATGAAGCACTGAGATATGTTAAGAAAAACTAATAAAACATAAACCATTAAACAGTCACTCAAAATGTACATTGAGCATACTATTTGTTTTCTATAAAATGGTTTTGTATGTGCTAAGCTGGAAGTAGACTCTAAACAAAACAAGTGGTGCCAGATACAACAAACCCCGCCCCTCGCATGTACTGTAGCTCATCCAGCTGATGTCATCATGTCTATGCATGTGCTAATGTCAGCATATCAATTTACTTCAAACTTCCCACATATATAGAGGCACTATATATGTGGGAAGTTTGAAGTAAATTGAAAGAAAATGTATGTTTTTATAGATATTTGAAATTTCACCTATAATAAGTAAATGGGAGAAAAAAAAAAGATTTAACCTGTTAAACCCTGACCATATTTTCAGGGAAAAAACGCCTAAAAAGACATACTTCACAATAATAAGGTTCATATGGATGTTCTTGGTGTCTATGGACATTCAGAGACCTCACAGAATCTATTCCCATTGCCTAAAATATTGTATCTATTACTATGCCTGAGTAAACTGTAACAAACTAAAAGAGAAATTGGAATTTTTTATCCTCGCCTGTTTTTTTTCAGCTGGATTGATGATGATATGCATAAATTAATTGTTCGTGTCGGAGATTTTTAATAGCATATATTTCACCCCACAAAGATTAAAAATCATGTTTGAACATTAAAGTTTGCACTAAAATACACTTTTGATGTACTTTTATTAACATTTGGGTCTAAACTTTGAGCAAAAGTTGAAAAAAAAACATTCATTGTCCTGATTTATTATATTTTTATAGTAGATGAATATTAATATAATTTTTTGGCCCGCGGGCGGGATGATAGGGCTAAAGGGGTTAAAAAATTCATTAAAATTTTTAGCTTTGACCTACTTTTCCCAAAATGTAACCACATCTATTCTGGGTTACTGGCAATCTATAAACCCAATTTGGTATGAATTCAACCAGTAGTTTTGCAGCTACAGACGTTTGATATTTCGCCCATAATAAGTAAAGAGGAGCAGAAAAAGATTTTAAAAATCCATAAAAAAATTTTCACTTTGACCTACTTTTTCCAAAATATAATGACATCTATTCTGGGTCACTGGCAATCTTTATTTATTTGTTTGTTTGTTTGTTTGTTTGGTTGTTTGTTTATTTGCACAAAATAAAAACAGCAATGAAAAAAACAACAACATTCAAACAAGTAACAAAATTGTGCAGGAGAGGTTAGAAGCCAAAAAAGAAGGCTTATATGAATACCTCCCCCGACATGAACAATACACAAAAAAAGAATTAAAACATACATACAATCTATAAACCCAATTTTGTATGAATTCAACCAGTAGTTTTGCTGCTACAGACGTTTGATATTTTGCCCATTATGAGTAAAGAGGAGCAGAAAAAGATTTTAAAAATCCATAAAAAAAATTTCACTTTGACCTACTTTTTCCAAAATGTAATCACATTTATTCTGGGTCACAGGCAATCTGTAAACCCAATTTTGTATGAATTCAACCAACAGCTTTGCTACTAGAGTGTTAAACAAACAAACAAACAAACAAACTGAACTAAGAACAATACCCCTTGCCTCACCTTGAGGCGGCGGGGTAATAAAAATTCAATGTGTTGTGTTCACACAAACCGAAGGGTGGGTTTGAGTATGAGACAGGTGCCATGTGGGCCTTCAGTCAAGACACTGTGCAGAGGACGGCCAGCCAAACCCTCAACTGAACTACACTGTCAGCACTGAACAGAATGGTATGCAATCTGCAGGAAACTGATGCTGCCAATTTATTACAGCTTACTTCCAAAATGTTTCTTAGGAAAATTACAGTGTCGTCATTTGAGGACACATGTATGAGTCTCAGTTCTTTAGGGACTGATCAGAGCTAGAGCTGACATTGTTGTGTATCAGATATTGTTATCAGAATCAGAATAGTTTATTCATCCCAGGGGGAAATGATTGGGTGTTACAGTCATTCCATTCAAGTATTGTTAAAAAAAAAAAAAAAGAATTATCAATACAACAGGAAAAGAAATATATACAAATATATGATAAAGCTCTAAATATACAAACATGTATAAATGATGTGTAAATATAAATATACATTCAGAGCTATTTTTGGGGGGAACATTTTGTAGAACAAATTCCTTGACATACAGCTCAGTTTCATACATACTGAACAGTTCTTGTCTTTTACATATTTTTCTACACATACACACACGTGCAGGAAAAAGAAAGCAGAGGAAAAAAAAAAAGAAAAAAGAACACCTCTCCACAGGCCAGCAACATATTTTCTTTGCCAGATAGGACTTAACAGGGGACCATCTTTCCAAGTAAATATTCAGAGCTATTTACCATTTAAAAACACAAAATTAGAACAGCAATTTGTTCAATATATACAATATATTATCAATATGATAATTAAAGAAATACACATAATAAGTGTGCAGAAATATTGTTGTGTGTATAATTATACAGTTATAAGATGGAGTTGAGCCTGATGGCCACAGGCAGGAATGATTTCCTGTGTTGTTCAGTGGTGCATCTGGGTTGGACCAGCACATCATGGAGCGGGTGTGTGGAGTTGTCCAATATTGTCTTGATTTTGGACAACATCTGTCTCTCTGACTCCACCGTCAAAGAGTCCAATCCTCACAACATTACTGGCCTTGCAGATCAGCTTATTGAGTCTGTTGGCATCATCAGCCCTCAGCCTGCAACAGCATAAAGGATGGCACTGGCCACAACAGACTTGTAGAAGATCCTGAACGTTGTCTGGCAGATGTTGAATAACCTGAGCTCCTTCAGGAAGTAGAGATGGCTTTGGCCCTTCTTGTAGACTGATGTTGTGTTTTTGGCCCAGTTCAGTTTATTGTCAATGTGTACTCCAAGGCCAGGTTATAATAGTTTTGGATTTTTCATTATAGTTTAGTTTTATTTAGTTTTGACTTTTTGTTTCTCTAATTCAGTTAGTTTTAATTCAGGTTTGCTAGTTTTTGTTAGTTTTCATTTTTTTCTAAATGCTTTGTTTTAGTTTAGTTTTAGTATTAGTTTAGTTTTGTTGTATCTTTTATCTTCTTTGCCATCATATTCAAACAAAACCCCATTCAGGACTCTACTTTCTCCCAACTTTCGTCTCCATGTTGGCAGTAGAGTGGGGACGAGAAGACGACCTAAACGACAAGTGATGAGAAGTGACGGACCGTGAAGTACCAGTATGGTAACGCTAGCTAAAATTGCTAGAGCGAAACAAATCACTTTCGTATCAATCTGACATTGACAAAGACGAAAACAAAGGGAATTTTATCCATAATTTTTATTCGTTTTAGTTAGTTTTGTAAGCACACAATACAGTTTCGGTTAGTTATCATTTTTTTCTTTTAATTGTAGTTTTTATTTATTTCAGTTAACGAAAGTGTTTTTTCAATTGTAGTTTTTGTCATTTTTTTAGTTTTTGTTAACGATAATAACCTTGCTCCAGGTATTTGTAATCCTCCACTACTTCCACATCGACCCCGTGGATGGAAACAGGAGTCACAGGTGTCTTGGACCTCCTGAAGTCCACAATCGTCTCAAAATAATCGGCTAACTCATTTCTTTCTATAATTGTCAAAAAAAATAATGAAAAATTGACCAGAAATTGAATATTTGATCATTTAGGCAAAAACGTAAAGGTGACAATACGTTAAAATATCAGTTATCCTATTATGGTCATATGCTCCAAGGGAAAAAACTTGAAGCCCACATGAAGTAGCACTTCACTGACACTGTTTGCTAGCTCTAAAAAGACAAGAGTCATTCTGGTCTCATACATATTATCTGCAACATCCAATAAGCAATCTGCTGGCTGTTAATAAGATCTCAGGTCGTGTAAAAGGTTTTGATGTCTGCCGCATTAAGGCTTTGATTGACAGGTCTATATGATACCTGCTCGCTCACATTGGCTTTTAAATTACGCAGCAGTGAGCACTATGGTAATCATGCAGACATTAACAGTTGACAGTCTTCCTCATGCTTGCTTTTAAGTCAAACAAGAAGTGATGTATCCTGTTACACACAACCCACCACTGTTTCGATGTGGGAGGGTGGTTTTCAGCCCAGCAGCTCCTTTCACTCAGGCTTCACTACTCTGCGTCGTGGGTCATTATCATTACTGTGGAGAGCAGGTTTTTTTAACCCATAAAAACCCAAACATACACCAGTGACCAACATCAGCGATCAACAACAATCAAGTTTTGGTAACAAAGATGAACATTTTAACAATATCAGCGGCTGCAATGAGCCGTTTCCATTGCACATCTCAGAACATTAATGTACAAACTGTGCAAAAACAGAAACATGTCACTTTTTTCTTTTCCAGTCCAATCCTTGTCCGTTCTCCAAACCTAAACTCTTTGTCTAGTCTAGTGACAGATCACCATGGCAGTAGATTTGTTTGTTGTACGTCTCTAAAATGCCTCCAGGATGCTCCAACGCTCAAACATTAGTTCCACCTGCTACATGTTCTAACCCAGTGGTTCCCAACCTTTTTTGGTTCATGACCCCATTTTAACCCTTTCATGCACAAATTATGGGAACTTTAAACCTTTCATGCATGAATTATGAGAACCTTAATCAAGATTTTTTTCCTGAGTGTTTTTATTCCTCTTTTGGTATGACAAAAGCAATATGATTGAATTTTTTCTTTTTATGAACCTATTTTTCATGGAGTTACAAAAATGTCCATTCAGCCGGACACCATGCATTTACTGACATACTGTGTGAAAACTATCAAATACATTTTTTAATGCTGTTAATCTGTTCTCACATTTCAATATTCTAGAACCTCCTGAGACCCAGCAATGCATTTTTGTCCTCTGTAGGGGACAAGAGTTTTACAGCTTTATTAAATAAATAAATAACAAAATAAAAAGGTAAATACTGCCCACTGCAAAGGACATTTCATAATTAAAAAAAAAAAAAAGATAAATCTATCTGAAAAAACAATCAACACAATTATTCAATGTAAAAAAACCAAAACTTTTCCTTTCCTGGGTCTGTAGTTATTACTCAGATATGCAATAAATAAATAAATAAATAAATAAATAAATAAATAAAACAACCAAATCCATGAATATACAAGAGAACAACTTTGAATAGCTGTCCACTGGAGTGACCACTGTGCATAAAAGGGTTAACATCACAAATTTCTGGCAACCCCAGACATTCAAAACAAAGACTTTTTTTGGCTAAAATTAATTTGTTTTTGATCATATAATAGTTTGCTATACTATGTTTCAAATAAAAGTTAATTTTAGACAACATTTAGTCTATATACAGGGTGGGGAAGCAAAATTTACAATGAACATTTAGTTGTTTTTTCTCAGCAGGCACTACGTCAATTGTTTTGAAACCAAACATATATTGATGTCATAATCATACCTAACACTATTATCCATACCTTTTCAGAAACTTTTGCCATATGAGTAATCAGGAAAGCAAACGTCAAAGAGTGTGTGATTTGCTGAATGCACTCGTCACACCAAAGGAGATTTCAAAAATAGTTGGAGTGTCCATAAAGACTGTTTATAATGGAAAGAAGAGAATGACTATGAGCAAAACTATTACGAGAAAGTCTGGAAGATACTATTAAAGAAGAATGGGAGAAGTTGTCACCCGAATATTTGAGGAACACTTGCGCAAGTTTCAGGAAGCGTGTGAAGGCAGTTATTGAGAAAGAAGGAGGACACATAGAATAAAAACATTTTCTATTATGTACATTTTCTTGTGGCAAATAAATTCTCATGACTTTCAATAAACTAATTGGTCATACACTGTCTTTCAATCGCTGCCTCAAAATATTGTAAATTTTGCTTCCCCACCCTGTAATGTTTATTATTATGGAAGGATCCAGAAAAGCCAGGTGTAGATTACTGCACAAAGTGAGAATTTTATTTTCCTTGGTCAGGATATGTACAGTCAGTCCAGCTTGGATTTACAAGGCTGACAATTAATACTGAACAAACAAGAACTCAAACTATGAATTATGAAAGAGCTGCAGCATCTGAAACTGACCACAATGAACATTTGAAAGATAAACAGTACCACAGTGCTTCAGTTTCAGCTTCACAGTTTGTCATGTCTTTTATGAATTGGGATTGTCTCTCAATGCACCATATAATGTTTATTAGTAAGTTTTTGTTTTTTGCATCAATTACTAGAAATTTCAGGCGAACCCATTTGGGGTTACAACCCGAAGGTTGAAAAACACTGTTCTAACCTGAAGAAAAAAAAACACCCAGGAGTGATCCCATGCCCCCCTTGGCAAGCCTTCACACCTCCCCTAGGGGGCTCATCCCACAGTTTGAGAACCACTGCAGTAAGCTAGCATCTAGCACTAGCTCACCCATGGCCCCTTGAAGCTCTGATCCGTCGCACTCCCACATCTCTGCCCCTTTTCTTCAAATACTTCCAGGACCAAAAAGGCGACATGGGGTCAACCACAGTGCAACAACAGCTCAGACACCATGCTGCCTCCATCCACTGATTATACACAGCCTATGGTTTGACTCATTGTACAGTCTGAAGTTGTGATTAAATCAGGACTCCTGCAGCGCTACCTGTTTTTCAAACCTACTCAGCTGCTGCAGCGCTGATTAAATAATTACTTTATGATTGCAGCATTGTATGAATAAACAAAAATAAGAGCCCGAGTAGAAGGTAATGCTGTGACATCCGTAATACTGACATTTAAAATCAAAGTAATAGGCAGAAAAACAGATGTCTGACACAACCGAAAGGTGTTATTACGATACTGAATGAGCTGCAGTCGTGTTTTTCGTAAAAAAAAAAAAAAAAAAGAAAAGAAAACTGCCAGCACATCTACTTGAACTGCATAAGAAATGTGGCAAAAATGCATCATAACTGTAAATGGAAGGAATACTAATCTAATATCCATCCACTATGCCTATAAGAAAATAAATGACTCTTACAGCAGAGCTTTTCTGTACAAGTAGCGTCCGACCACAGTAAAAATGAGGTGGTCTGAGGGATTTTTCTTACACAGCAAAGTAGTTATCTCGCTCCTGTGTTTGCATTTCTCTCTGACTGTTTGAAGTGGATAATGTGCTTTTGGTTGAGGCCCAAAGTCTTGATGGTAATTACCTTGCTCTCTCTGACTCTCATAATTCATGCCTCCGGGGGACCATTACAGAAGCCTCTACATCTAATTCTGCTAAATTATAGAAAGAAAAAAAAGGGGAGAAAAATATGCTGGAAGCACTACAGCTCATACTTAATGTCAAGAGTAGAAAGAAATGAAATATTTCGTTTTGATTGCACCAGATGAAGATAAATTGTGTGTGTGCATTTTAAACTTACATGGGCTATAATGTAAAGTATTGGTAAATTAGATAATATGTGAATGTATAAGGTGCAATTTTGTAGTTTATTTAGTTATTAATTAGTATATTATACTTGAAATACCATGCACAGTTACAATCATATGTGAGAAACAACAAACAGCTGCTTGAGTTTTCAGGTGTCTTTAAATATTTATTTCCCTGAAACTCTTTTCAACATTTCAACACCAATATCTGTACTTTCTACATGTTCTGAGCAGGCTTGTTACTGTAGAGTTAATACGCGTGAGGGAAATTATTCTGTCATCGTTACACATTTTCCCAACATCACAACTTTATTTGAAGTTTAAATAGTTTAATAGTCTTCACATTACATTAATATGATGTGAAGTTTAGTTCACTTTGCACCGGCAGAAATGTTTTTAAAGGCGTATTTTGACATTTGTAATTTGAGTTCATTTGAGCCCCCGTGCTTTTACACTTTTTCATGAATAATGAAATTAATACTTTTACTTTTACAGAGTCTTTTTTGTTTTTTATGCAAGTGGACTTTTTTCCCCTCTGGTTACAATATGTGTCTCTGGAAACATTTATGTTTCCATTTCCATTCAGTGCTTCATACAGAACATGTTCTCCAGCAGGAGACTGGATCAGCTAATCTGCTGTAGCTGTTTGTGATTTGGCTGTGTGTACGTTGGTTCCCTGAACACGTTGGGCATATGGTTAAACCTAACACCTTCTTTCCGCAGGGGCTTGACATTAACACTTGCCAACCCACCAAATGTGAGAGGATTTCAGCAGTGGTGTGTAACACAGTCACTCCCACTATCCCCCAGGTGGGTTGAATTGTACTGTATGTTCCTGAAACTATCTAAAGACATCCTCATTAGTACAAAAGGTAATTTTTGTTCATCAGCCCAGTGGTGAACTGGTGACCAGTGTTAATAGGGAATAACGAGTTACAAATGTAATGCATAACAGTAATGGATTAGTTTTTGCTGTAACGCAGTAGTGTAAGGCATTACTAATCAATTTTCAGTAATATTTTACTCGTCCAATTAGGTTCATACTGTCTACTAGAACTTATACAGACCTCCTTTTCTTATTTGTCAGACAGATGGAAAAAAACTTAAAGGTAAAAGAATGAACTCTTTTTCCATCTGTCTGACAAATAAGAAAAGGAAATCTGTAATATTTTACTCTGTATATGTTCAATAGTGTTTGCATTCCAACACACTTTTTGCCCATAATTTAATTGCTCAAATGAAAAACAAAAAAAAACAGCAAGACTGTGAGACCTTAAGGAAACAAAAAGTTCTGTTTCCTGTTGGTGTTCAGCCAGTGGGTGCAGACGGCAGAAGACAGTCCGTTGTCCACATGGACGTATGTTCATTACTAACCCTAACCCTGCTTTACAGAAGCTAGTTAGCATGATCCCTGTGATCAGCAATGACAAGGTACGCTAACGTTTCTATGACTAGTTAGAATTCTTTATCAATTGCAGATTTATCTACCAGCATCCTCGGTGCCACGCCCCCTGTTTGAACATGTAAAATGCTGAAAAAATGCAAGCGCTCCTGCTGGGATTCAAACATCGTAGACCGTAGCGTTACTTACTGAGCTATCCGTCCACAAGTACTTCAGGGTGCAAATTTATGCATCCTAAGGCTGTCCTATCTCTTGTATTGGGGGGGGGGGGGGGGGACACGCCATTTATGACGAAAGTCTGTACATAACTCAAAAGTAATGCAGGAGTCATGTAATGCATTACAATTCTGAGACAGTAATTTTGTCAAGTAAGGAATTACTTTTAAATAACAGTAACAAGTAATCTGTAATGGATTACAGTCTGGAACTAACTTGCATGAAACTACTGGCGACATGTCCAGAATGTACCCAGCATATTGTTATATTGTTAGCCTCACAGCATAATTGCGTAAGTCATATTTTGTGCCAAATTGTGCTATCTGCAGAGGTGGCAAAAGTAATCACATTCTGTATTTAAGTAGAAGTACAGCTACTTGTGTGAGAAAATACTCTTGTAGAAGTAGAAGTAGAAGAAAATAGAAGTACTTATTCAACTCCCTCACTTAAGTAATGGTAAAAAAAGTACAATTTCTCAATTGTAATAAAGTGCAAAAATAAAAAGTAAAACAGCGTTTTTTTGCCGTGAATGAAATGATACTTATTTAACCAGACAAAATCATAAAAGTTTCTGTTTTCTAATTCACAGTGAATGGTACTGACCAGAGTCCTGCACTGGGTCGGGTACTCAAAATAAAGGCCTTAAAAGTCAGTTACTGTGTAGACGATGGGTTTGATCACGGGTCAGGTCGCGGGCAGGCGGAAAAGTTTGGACAGGTGGACCCGTGCAGGACTGTGGTACTGACCCTGTGCTCCTTCTCTCTTCCACACTGATTTTCCCTCTGAAGTGACATATTTACGTACTGTCACATCCGTTTAGTTTTGAAAAAGTAATGAGCCTATTCTGAGAATGTACGGAGTATAAAGTACGCATATTTATGCAAAAATGTAGGGAGTAAAAGTAAAAAGTTGCCAGAAAAAGAAATACTCAAGTGAAGTACAGATACCTAAAAAAATCTACTTATGAACAGTAACGAAGTACTTATACTTTGTTACTTACCACTTACTTCTGGCTATCTGTATAAAATGAAGCAGCAGTGTCAGGACAGTAAAGTAATGCTGATTTCACAATTTGGCCAAAATATGACTTGGGTAGTTATGCTAGGAGGTAATGATATGTAGTCCTGAGGATGAAGCAGTGCAGTGATCAAACACTATCACACACAACTATAAATCACATGACCACCACCTGCACATAGTGTTTGCTCATTGGTTCATTCATGCAGTGTGTTGCCTTGTGCTTTTTTTTTTTTTTTCCCAATTTCCAGCGACGCTGCTGTTTGTGTGAAAGCAGGAATCAGAGTAGTGAGTAGTGAACTCCCTGTGCTATGTGGAGTTACAGTAGAGATGTTACAAACCATGGGTGATAATCAACACATGAACGAAAACCTGATGAAACTGACGAGGAAAAGAAAGGCGTCAATGAGCACATCTGGGCGACGCACACGTGTGTCAAATGGGCCAAATTTACCTTACAATGAGCATATTTCAAAACCCAACCCAACTTAAGTTTGTAATGTCCTTTGTCATTGCTGCTCATCGTCATAACAGACTAAAGCTTCTGTGTCTGGTATGTCCAATATTATCTGGAGTTTTGCAGTTTTACAGTTTAAAGACCGACACAAATAATAGTGCGTCATAGGATCTCTACTGGTTTGTCGTCATTTTTGCTTTATCATGTAGACAGAGATATTTGCTAACGAAGGTCATGCGGGCAGATTCTTTTTTATTAAATAAAGACCATTTTTGGAAAGCTATTAGTGTGGGAAGGAAAAAAAACACTATTCAATCAAGTGGATGCAAGGTCAAGGCTAGTGCACAGACGATTTCTTCTCTGTTTACTTCTAAAATATAAAAACATGCCGCTAAAAAATATCCCTCTTTTTTTTCTTCAGTTACGTATTTATCTTTTGAATTAATTTTCTACACCTTTGTAAACCGTGCATTAAGAAGCTACTCTTTTCACATCATAAAATCGAGCTGTGTAGACCTTTTCACAGCTAAATATCTGATAATAACCTTTAGCATTATAGACGTATGCTCATTTGTATGTGCACAGTGTTCATTGGTGTTTTAAAGGGTTGTAATTTAGCACAATTTTAGCTCCACCACAGTCAATTTAACCCATTAAAACCCAAACGTCCATCGGCGACTAAAAGCATCTGCTGATCTAAACTCTTGATCCACTAATCCTACCAGTACATGTAAATAATTGGTGTAAAATACAGTTTTGGCATCTTTCACGGTCATCAGATATGACCATTTGGATGTTCAGAGGCTCCGTAGTTACCGTGGAAACCACCGTCATCTTCTATAACATTGATTCACCAGTAAAACCCATGGAGTTGGATCAATGACAGTGGATGGAGATGCTTGGTTTATGTTCAGTTAATGATATATTTTGCTGAAAATGTCACCTGTTCTTATTTTTTTCTGTTTTCATACAATAACCTTTGAATTTAGTCTGAGCTTTTATGAACATCTACATGATCGGTCAATTAAAAATAGGAAAACAGATGATTTTCACTGGGAAAAATGCTAAATTCAGAGGCTAATATTATAATAAATGGTGATAAATCACTTAGGGAAGATTAAATAGAGAGAAATTAATTTAGGATCTGCCACAAAAGTCACACTGGGTTCTAATGGGTTAATCATATAACACATAACTTTCCAGTAAAAAGTCATGATGAGTCAAAATGCTGTGTGTCTACTAGCTTTGGAAAATCACTATCCACAAAGAAGCTAATGTTAGGCCTTGTTTTCTGCAGTGATCCACCGTAAAACACTGATGACTCCACTTACATAGTACCATATGGGAATCATAGGACTAACAATATATACTGTAAGTTCCTTCGCTGCGTTAACTATGAGTCATTTTAACCCATAAAGACCCAGTGCTACTTTTGTGCTACAGTTCCCAAATTAATTTTCTCTCTATTTAACCTTTCTTAAGTGATTTATATCACCCATTCATTATAATATTACCCTCTGTATTTTGTGTTGTTGGGTTTGTTTTGGTTTTTTCAGTATAAATGAGCTACTTCCCTATATTTATTTCTCTGATCATGTAGATATTAATAAAAGCTCATATTAGAGTTGAGGGTTATTATAGCAACAGTTTCTAAACTAGAACATCAGCCTGAATCTCCAGCAACATTAAAGTGTTCTTTCAGTCTCATTATCCAGAAGACTAAGAAAACTACTTCCCTTAACCCATAAAGACCCAGTGCTACTTTTGAGGCAGTTCCCAAATGTAAGTTTTTTCATTCATTCATTCATTCATTCATTCATTCATTTTCTGAACTCGTTTTATCCTCACTAGTGTCACGGGGGTCACTTGGAGCCTATCCTAGTTACTTATGGGTGAAGGCAGGGTACACCCTGGACATGTTGCCAGTTCATCACAGGGCTGACATATATAAAGACAAACAATCACTCTCACATTCGCACCTACAGGCAATTTTAGATTAACTAATTAACCTGCACTGTCCAAAGTCTGTCTTTAAGTTTTTTTTTAACCATTTATTATAATATTATGCTCTGCATTTTGCATTTTTAAATGAAAATCAGGTATTTTCCTACATTTAATTTACTGATCATGTACATGTCCATAAAAGTCATATTAAAGTCGAGGGTTATTATGTCAAAAACATAAAACTGAAGAAAAGGTGACTTTTTTCAGTACAAGTGGTGCCCAGACACAACAAACCCTGCCCCTCGCACATGTTGTAGCTTATTTTTGCATTGATCCATCTGATGTCATCATGTCTATGCGTGTGGTGATGTCAGCATATCAGCTGCCTCTATATCTGTGCCAAGTTTGAAGTAAATTGAAAAAAAATGATGGTTTTATTTCATAGACATGTGAAATTTTGCCCATTATAAGTTAATGGAGGAAAAAAAAAAAAATGTAACCACATCTATTCTTGGTCTCTGGCAATCTATAAACCAAATTTGGTATGAATTCACGAATAGTTTTGCTGCTACAGACATTTGAAATTTCATCCATTATAAGTAAATTTTTAATACATGCCTCTTTGCACTTCACTCTGCTGTTTGCACTGTACTTCAGTGTCTACTGTGTATAGGCTAGGTTAGGTTGTAAATATGTGCTATTATTTTTATGTAGGTATTTTAAAGTTAATTTAGACGTATATTTTTACCTCCGCCAAGGAGGTTATGTTTTTGCCAGGGTTTGTTTGTTTGTCTGTTTGTTTGTTTGTCTGTCTGTCTGTCTGTCTGTCTGTCAGTGTGCAACATAACTCAAAAAGTTATGGACAGATTTGGATGAATTTTCAGGGTTTGTTGGAAATGGGATAAGGAAGAAATGATTAAATTTTGGGGGGGAGCGGGGGTGGGGGGGCCCACGGGGGGGGCCACTGATCAGCCTTGGCGGAGGTCTGCACTCTCCGAGTGCTTCTAGTACTGATTTTAAATTAGCCTGAGTTTTAGTCGTTTTTAATGTACTCATTTATTATTTATTAGTTATTATTTTATTCATATGGCAAACACGGTCCTCAGAAACCAGTTTTGTTCTCTTCTTTGTGATGGAATGACAAATAAAACTCCTTTGAATCCTACATAAAAAATTTGAACTTTGACCTACAAGTCCCAAAATGTAATTTGGTCTATTCTGGTTACTGGCTTTGGTTGGCCATGGCTGTTTGGATCTGTATGGGTTAATCAGTAAGAATAAAAATTCTGGTGGGAAACTTGCACATAACACGGTCTTGTAAGATGTCATTTCAAAACTCATAGAAAATTCATATTATCAGTCCAGCTTTGAGCAGAGAAGGACAGAACCCATAATGGATGAGATGCTCTCTCTCATTACAGCAGCACAGAGAGTCAGCAGGAAAGTTTGTTTTCCAAATGTTGAGCCATTGATATGTCTACATAGAGCATTCATCACCGCAGACAGGGCTATTATCCGCTTCATAACAGCAGACAGAGAAGGAATGCAAATACATGAATTATACTGCGATGGAATAGACCTCCCAAACTTCGCCGCTCTGATCACATGCTGCATGAGTCAGAGTAGGCCATGAGCACGACACAGCGCTGGTCAGTTCTGTGAGGATGTTGAGTCTGTGGGAGGCTACATCAATTACATCTGACTGTTTTAGGTCGACTGCTTAAACCATGACAAACCAGAACATGTCCATTGTCTGCACTGGAAGGGACGTCCCGAGCTCAGCACACTTAGGAAAAAATAACTGACTCATACAGGGACGCTTTGATACTGAAACCATGTAAAATATGTAATATAAATATGCTTTTTGTTTCTTTTCATTGTAAAAAGTATTGCAATGAAACGTGGTACATGCTCTAATTAGAGGAGGGAAGAAACTAAGCAGAAAATACTATGTTATTTACACTATATCACTGAAAAACTATTCAACTATTACTTTTACTCCATATTCCTTACATTCTCAAAAAGGGAAATTACTTTAATTGTGTCAAGGAGGAAATAGTGATTGTTTTTTGTTTTGTTTTGTTTTTTGAAATAATTATACTGTATGTGGACAAATCCTCTGGAACAGATGACACAAGATGAAGAAAATAAAAAAAATTAAGAAAAAGTAATGAAAGTATGTAAGTGAGAGAGGATGATAGAAATGATGTAAAAGACGTAACATGAAAAGTACAAACGGTGACGGAAGCAGCAAAAAAGACAAATTAAACTGATAAAATGACATTTTTCTGTAGTCTATGAATTTACAATGTATTCCTTTGTTGATTTAATTTAATTGGTAAATTATATTAGATTTATTATAAAGGCTTTTGCATTAAATCAGAACTAAAGATATTCATATTCAACGAGACAAACATGACGTTAAAGACAAAACAAGAAATAAAGGCCTACATTTAAATATTATGCTACATTTCAAAGCCTATACTTTTTCACTCTTATGGCAGTAAAGATGTCGTTTTTTTTAACAGGTGATCTGTACTTACAGAATAAGGAAAGCGTTGTACTTTTGCCTTCACTGGTACTAATAGTTGTTGTTAAATTAGAGCCTTGTGACACCTTTGCAAATAAATACATGTCTTTCCACGTTGGTTAAAACCATCCGGCTTTCAGTGTCTGTTAGCGGAAGATTTGCCCTAAAAAACTATGTTACCTTGAAGAGTTGGTGAGCGCTATGTCTTTAGATACCAGCTGTTCTGTATTCATAATGAATATTAATCGTCTACTCATCCGTAATGACAGACTGGGGAGAGATTTCATCCAGTGATAAAGGTTCTTCCCAAGTGATGATTTCACACATGAGTTACCAAACTACTGCATAAGGCACTTGAATGTGTAAAGAAAATTAGTTACTTATTTACTGGATGGTTTTCTTTTTCTTTTTTGAACAATTATCAGTTGGATCGCAGCTTCTACACCTGTACTGTTTGTGCGATTAACAAGAAATTGGTTAAAATGCTTATGAATTTCTGTCCAAACAAACCTGTTAAAGTGTGCAGGCTGGAGTCCAGATAACCAGGCGTATCAGTGCAGCCAGTGTGGACTGAAAGAATCTCCACAAATACCTGTGGTATGATAATAAATGGACATGCTGCATATTTATACAGTACTTGTAGCCACACATTGAGTTATTAACCCTTTATAGGCACTCATAGAAATACTCTGAAATCCAAAATTCCCAACCTTAGTGTGCTATTGGAGGACTTAACAAGACTTTATTACTTTTATGTGGATAAATATATGCATAATATTTTTATAAATAAATATTTCAAAATATTTTCTTTGCTATGTAGAAAATCAAGTCAATGAAGTACCTATTGGTTCCTTACTAGTAAGTGGGTTTTCCAGAAGTATAGATGAAAAAAAAAATGCAAGAAAAACACATCAGGTGAAAAGAACATCGCTTTTAGAACATTAGACATCATAAGTGCTAATTTTTATTTATTTTTTTTAATCTATTCTTGTATTTATTCTTTATTTGGGTTTTATTTATTCTTCTGTATAGCACTGTTTTTTTTTGTACAGTTTCTATGTCTTTAAATCTATTCTGTATTTTATTCTTCTATTTGGTTTTAATTATTCTTCTGTACAGCACTTTGGTGTCACTGCGGTTGTTTTTAAAGTGCTTTACAAATAAAGTTGGATTGGATTGGATCCAGACACCTGTCAACATACACATTATCACTCTGAAATCATTACTTATATAGTACCATTACTTTTAGGTTTTTTTTAGTTAGTTTAGTTATTTCAGACACAAACATAATCCAAAACATAGGGGGAAAAAAAACAAAACTAGACAAAAAAAAACCAAACAAACAGAAAATGGAACTTCATGGTACCTAACAAAGTAGGTACACTTACTGTTCATGCAGAGGTGGACCTTACAGACCCTGTAGACCACATTGAACCTGAGATTGTTGACTCACTATCCTTACCTGTCACTGTCTTGTAATGTATGTGGAAATTACCAAAAATAGTCACTTGCCCGATAAAGGGTTAACCAATGTTGCACAAATACCTTGTTAGGTTTAGTATTCTCATATTTTTTTATTATGATTCAGAGTGGATTGTGGTTTTGGTTGAGTATCGGAAAAGCTGAAACATCTCATCTCATGTTCCAAGTCAGCTTTGATTTTTTTTTTTAATGCTGAACTAAGACCATGACCCTTCTTTAACCTTAATGGTTAGGTGTGGTGATACTCCATACTTTCCCCAAAGTTCATTAAATCTGTCCCACTCTGTAAGTAGTTTGTGTGTGGCTAAACCCAACATATATTCATCTGCGTCTTAGATCTGAATATTAACAAATCTGTTAAAAACAATCACGAGCCTTGTGGTTCTATTGAAAGTACATCTAGTCCTCGGTCGAAGCATATTTATTCATAGGTTTGGTAAGAACTGCAGTGCATTGTTTTACTCTTTGCAGAAGCCAAATAGCCATAGATTTGTTTATCTCTGTTGTACTGAGAGAACTAATTGCTCACTTTGGCCTCGTAGTTTCACAGCGCTTAGAGTTTCCTAAACGTTATAGATTCATAGCTGCTGATGCTGCAAAAAACTAATTAACAAAGCTGACAGATGATGTGCAGCGGATAGTTCAATAGAAATGTCCCCTCGGGTAAAACAGTGATCGCATTGTATTGGATTTTTTGTTTCAGAATATATATTTATTAATGCAAATGAGTATATGGATAGTTCGGACACAGAGTTTCCAACAGGGAACTAAGCAGACTACTAATTAAATGTGAGAGGCACCATCAGCACTTGGGGCGTTCTGTGTGTATACTTAGAAACAGCTACAGGGGCTCATTTAGTCTGAAATGAACAACTCTGCAGTGATTGTCTAGTGGGCATCAATCGAGGCTCTAATGGTCTCTCTGGGTTCCTCTCCGGTGACAAGTCTGACTGGTCTGACAACAGTATTCTCTGAAGACCTAATTAGCCTGACCATTAAGCCCAACGGATGATTGAAGGAATCGAAGAATACACTACGCTACACCAAATACCGGCAAGGCAAAGAAAGAAAAAAAAAGAAAGAAATGTATGTAGCGTAAGAGATAAACATGGAGATGTTATCTGGGTGGATACGAATATTCAGATTGTGTTCTGTTTAAATAGTCACCTGTTTTCTCATATGTCTGCAGTTTTTCAGGTGCTGTACTATTGCGTACATTCTTTATCTATGAAACTGTCCTGATAATCTAATATTCTTCACGGAAATCGTGCTCTCCAAAGCTAATAAATGCCTGTGTGTGTGTGTCGGGAGAAAATGGGAGTCGGTGCTGAATTCCTCTGAGGCGAACAAGGAGGGGAATTCAGGAAAGGAAAAGAAAAGATGTAATCCCTGAAACACGCAAGTGCTTGACATAAACAACATGCTAGGAGGATTTCAAAGGGACGGCTGCTCTCCGGGAATCCTCTCATGTGTCGATGGGAGCTAAGGAAGCAAATGCAGTGCAGAGAGCTATGAATACATACTGCCTGCCCACACATACACACACAATATGAGTGCAAGGGCCCTTTCCCTCTCATGTGTTACCATCCAAAGATTCGGTTGTTTGTTTACTGGCAATTTCCCCTGTCACCAGCTCACAGGCAGTATGCATATCGATGGCAACCCAGGAATGTAACCATGTAACAGGGGAATTTCCTCAAGCTACTGATAAGCTCACTGAAGCCTGCCTTGTCTTGCATTTCCAAAACATCTGTTGAATTCTTCGGCCATAACGCAAGTTGTGTAGACTTCACTCAGTGTTCACTAACAGGCATGCAAGCAACCTGCAAATACGTGTGTCAATACATGTCCGCTGAGAAAAAAAAAGAAAAAAACATGGATGGACATTGAAATATACGCTTCTACAACATTAACTACAAAAAAGCTGGTGAAAATGTGTAAAATGTAAATTAACCCTGTAAAGCCAGAGCCATTCAGTCATTGACAGAAAATTCCAGTTCTTTGAAATTGGAGGCTTTTTGGTCCTTCTGAACAACCCAATTATTATTATTATTTTTTTTTTTTTTTTTTCAAATATCAGTTTCCATGTGTGAGTATCAATTTTGTATCATATTTGATACACTGGGTCTCAGTGCTCAAATATTATTATTTTTGAACAAACAAAAACATAATATAACACAAATATGTCTAACAAATTGGTAATTCCTTTTCAAAATTGGCAAAGTTCCTCCTCCTTCCTCATTAATGATAATCTTGTAGTGTCACTGGAAAGGCTTCTGATGAGCAGATTCCTTGCCCCTGGTGGATTATCTGTGTATTGCATGTATCTAATTGTATATTCAGCTTTTTCATGAAAAAATATCACACTGATCATGTAGAGGCTTCAAAATCATGTATCAACTAGAAGCACTCGGAGAGCGCAGACCTCCGCCAAGGCTGATCAGTGGCCCCCCCCTGGGCCCCCCCCCCCCCGATCACCACCAAAATTTAATCATTTCTTCCTTATCCCATTTCCAACAAACCCTGAAAATTTCATCCAAATCTGTCCATAACTTTTTGAGTTATGTTGCACACTAACGGACAGACAAACAAACAAACAAACAGACAAACAAACAAACCCGGCAAAACATAACCTCCTTGGCGGATGTAAATATGATGTGTTTGGTGTTATAGGCAAGGCAAGGCAAGTTTATTTGTATAGCACATTTCAGTACAAGGCAATTCAAGGTGCTTCACACAGGACATTGAAATACAACGACAGGAAAAAAAGAAACACATTTAAAACATTATAAAAGAAACATGTAAAAGGTGATTGAAAACAGCAAGTAAGAAAACAACACATAAAATCCCCAAAAATAGAAACACACACATATTAAATTAATTGTTGCAGTGCAGAGTTTCGAAAGAGAATATAAAATTTAAAAAGTCAAAAGCCTTTTAGTCAAAGGCAGCAGTGAACAGGTGAGTCTTTAACCTGGACTTAAAAGAACTCAGACTCTCAGCAGACCTGATATTTTCTGGTAGTTTGTTCCAGATATATGGAGCATAGAAACTAAACGCTGATTCTCCATGTTTAGTTCTGACTTTGGGAACACAGAGCAGACCTGCACCAGATGACCTGAGTGGTCTGGATGGTTCATACTGGACTAGAAGGTCTCTGATGTATTTTGGGCCTAAACCATTCAGTGCTTTATATGTTAGCAAGAGAATTTTAAAGTCTATTCTCTGAGAGACAGGGAGCCAGTGTAGAGACCTCAGAACTGGAGCGATGTGGTCCATTCTCTTGGTCTTAGTGAGGACTCGAGCAGCAGCATTCTGGATCAGCTGCAGTCGTCGGAAAGACTTTTTAGGCAGTCCAGAGAAGATACTGTAACAGGGTTAAAACAGAATGTGGTTAGTTGAAAATCTCATCAAGCCATATTTTATTCACAGTGGGATACAGAGAACTTGGAAAAGGTACCATTTTAAGAAAAACATAGGGGAATTGTGAATTTGACAGCAGCAACACCTCTCCAGAAAGTTGCGACAGGTCCATGTTTACCACTGTGTAGCATCCCCTCTTCTATTAACAACAATCTGTAAACATCTAAAAACTGAAGAGGGGTTTGGGAGAACAGACACCTTTGGCACAAAACAAATTTTGCCTAGTTTTTGCAATGAAAAATGCTGAAGTGAGAGTTGAGGGTACTAAGCTAAAATATATATTTTAGGGTACTCCACTGTAAAATGTTTGATAAACCATTGCCCTATAATATGGTAAAAATAATAAGCCATAGAAGACCACCTGCCATGCTGGGCCTGTTCCCCCTCTGCTGTGTGATAAACATGTTTGGTCTGTACTGATAGTCATCTCAGGCCCCCTCTGTGTGCAAAGGTGGATTTGACCGACTCAAAAATACAAACTTCAATGTGTATAAAATAATAAAAAATGTTAACTCCTAATGCAGTGAGTTACATGTTGCATGTTTTGAACAGTTCTCCAAATATGAACATGTTTACGCTCTGGACCTTTAAAATGCAACTACTGCGCTTATGCAATTGCACAAAACCACTTTGCAAGAGCAATCCTATTAATTATGCAGCTCTAACAGTCTACTGCAGGTCTTAATATTTTTCTTAAAATAGCTGTATTTATAGTATTTTGGCATCAGGCGTATAAACACACATAAAGAGCATGTTGGAGTAAAATACAATCCTGTTACTATTAGATGAGTGAACACATCCCTAGCTTCACAAAAACGGTATAAGCTTTTGTTTTGTACAGATCTTAACTTTTATAGCATGTGTGGAAATTATGGGGGGAAAAAACCAAAACAAAACAAAACAAAACATACCAGTTCTCATTAAAGAAGAGGAATTAGACGAAAGACTTTTTTATGGGAAGTAGTTTTCTTAGACTTAACTACTTTAAACACAATCATTGGCTTCATCTCTGGATAATGAGACTGAAACAACACTTTAATGTTGCAGGAGATTCAGGCTGATGTTCTGATGTAGAAACTGTTGCTATAAAGGATGCTGGCTGAGTGAGAGTGACTTTTTGTTTTGTTTTTTTTACCTCCACCAAGGAGGTTATGTTTTTGCCAGGGTTTGTTTGTTTGTTCGTTTGTTTGTTGGTTAGTTAGCAAGATAACTCAAAAAGTTATAGATGGATTTTCATGAAATTTTCAGGAAATGTTGAGACTGGCACAAGGAACAAATGATTCAGTTTTGGTGGTGATGGGGGGGGCAGATCAGCCTTGGCGGAGGTCTGCGCTCTGTGAGTGCTTTTCTACTTTTTTACTGTATTTAGTGCTATGAGTAGTTTAGTAGAATTGGTGGACAGTTTGGAAAACTTGGACATCTGTTGTGTGTTCTTATCGTTACCTTCACAGGAGCCATTGGGTTCGCTTCGAGCATTTTTTTAAAACTCAAAAAACAAAGCAAGTCAACTTCACATCGGAGCTGTAGTCTTCTCAGACATGAGCGTCATGCCAGCCTCAGACCTCCTGCTGCCAGTTCAGCCTTAGGCACTCACTGCTCAGTCTTCCTGGTGTCCATTATTTACTACATCACTGCACTGTAGAGGAGGGTGTGGAGTCAAGTCCAGAAGTCTCGAGGCCAGCAGCAGTTAGCTGAACTTTTCATTCCATCAAACGACTGACAGAGTATGCCGTCAAAATCTTTTTAAGGGCAATCGCGAGGGCAGAGTGTCAAAGGCTTTGAAAACTTTTTGGTTTGAAGCCCTCAAAAGCAGATTCAGCTTTTGCCACTGGCAATTTTCCCAGGAGCTGGCTTGCACGAAAGATTATTCCACATTTCTCATACTTTTTATGACTCACACATAAAAAACACACGTTAAAAGGCTCATACTTCAGGTAATAACCACATTGTTGGACGAAGCACTTAAAAGATTTACATTCACTTCACATTCACTGGAGGTTATATTGCTTTTAAGAGTGGTGAGAGTGTTTTATGATTGTGCTTTGAGCTTTTGTAAACAGGATTCCAGTAAAGTAGTGACTCTGCAAAAACTGTAATAAAAGTGTTTGATGATGGGAACATTTCATGTGAACAGTACTCAGTAATTGGGACTATAAGTTCATTTATATTCTGACAAAAAATTAATTCAAATCATTGGAACTTTCTTCAAGGTGCTGGTGACGCTGAGCTGTAAGAATAAAAGGAACAGTTCTGAGTGCATATATCTGATAATTTGAAACTACAATTGACCGATGGCAACCAGAGAAGCAAAAGAGAGTGATGTTTGTTTATTTGTAAATTTTGGATATACTGCATTAAACCAAAGCTTTCTTTTTTCAAACTTTTTCTGCACTGACTCTGTCATCTTGTTACCAACATCTTTGACAGCCATTTGCTGTTTGCTGTACCGATGGAACCATCTGTGTCTTTTCTTGTCTCCAACTTTATTCCTGAACTTTTCTACTATGTGAAGACAGATGTTAAACCCCACTTTACAATGCAGTCAAGCTTAATTGGTGTTTGAATATAAGTAGATTTCCATGCTGTCTTCCCAAACCTCACTCATTTATCTTTCTGTCCCTGCTAGCTGATTTTTCCTCTGTGGTTTCTCTAACATCTTTTTCCTCCACATTGTACGTTTCACTGGCATTGCCTTCCGCCTCAGGAAATACCAAAAGCTGTGCTTTTTCTTGCAACCTGCTGTTGGAATGTGCTCAGCTGATATGAGACATTTTTCATCCTATACCCAGTTTGATCAATCGAAAGGTGTTGTTGTGATATGTACAGACTGCAGTGTTTTCATTTACATTACAGTGGAGATACTGCTGTATCTTAATTCTTTACTAATCCATTTATTTTCAGCATATCAATGAAGTGTTAACAGTTCTGCATTGAAAAGATATATGGCTCCAATTTACTTTCACAATAGAAAATCAAAATATTATCTGGATAGGTTATTCATTCATGTGCAAGTTATTGTAGAGAAAAAGCTGATAACAACAGCAGAAAAATCATTACACAATCATCACCAGGCTATTAGTCTTCACATCTGCTGTTCTGTGGGTTTATTGATAATATCATTGATATTTTTGTGGAGCAGACATAAAAAAAAAAAAAAAAGCAGAATCTTCCTCTTGTATCCAATAGATTGGGTTTGAATTAGCTTGTTATGAGTTGAAATGGTAAATATATATGTTGGGTTGATGATCCAACAAACAGCAGCAATGGGAGAAAATCTGACATAATAGCATCATATGGGATAATATGATTTTCTTTTTCTTGTTTCTTAAGTAAATTCAGACATAAGTAAGTTTAAATTAAAAAAAAAAAAACCCTGAATTATAGAGGAGTAAGTACACTGTAAGCCTGGACTTTGTATTTAATTACAATGCACTTAAATGATTTAAGTTTTATTACATTACTATAAAATGTTAAGTATAGTTGTACTAATTTGTAGACATAGTCGAACGTACAAAAACGTTTAAACTGAATGGATTTAAATCACTAAGTTTTGGTCACGACCACACCTTTTTATCTCCGCATTGCATTGTGGGTATTGGGCATGTTGTTGAAAAGATGTTCTTTTTATGTGCAAGGGTTCAGCGGAGTTGTGGTGTTAGTGTTAATTTTGATTTAATGTGTGTATGGCAATGTTTATTAGCTTTTTGTGTTTGTTTTTGTAGTTTGTAGAGCTGCACCATGAGTCAGAGCCATAGGAACAACAATCGCTTTCCTGTTAATCTTCAACTTGTGTTGTTTCACAGAAAGCATTGTACATGGCTAAAATGAAAGCACTTACTGTACTAGCATATTACAATAATCAAACTCCCTGTCAAACTTACATCCATGCTGCAGCATATTAGGTTTAATAATTATACAGAGTGATGTATATTGCAAAAGATTTTAATTAAAATCAGCTTGGAATCGAATCCAGTGAACTGATATTTAGCCTAATGATTTTACAAACCAATTGACATTGCAACAAATTTTAAGTTAAATTAACTTGGTATTCAGTGTGTTGTACTTAAAATAGCAATTCCATTCAAATCAAGCATTTAAGTTTAATACACTCAAGTTTTCATTACTCATTACTTAAATTTTTTAAGGCAACCGGTTTCCCCAAATGTTTTAAGTAAACTCAACTTATCCGGTCTTAAGTGTTCTTTTCCATCTCTTAGATAAGCCCTGTCCTTTATAATTTTTATGCTTTGGCCTGTGTTCACATTATGCTTCTGTCATCGACATATCCATCTGGACCTGCCCTCCACCCCAGCCTGATCCTGACAAGACTGAGCAGCAGTTTCTCTGAAGACCAAGTTGTCCTCCACTCTGTCACCATTCATATCACTACAATACCTCCTGTCAAAATCTAACAAGTGTCTGGATGTTATCTTTGACAGCTGTTGGAAACCAAGAAATTACTCTTGCAGAGCTATTGGAAGGATGAGAAATAAGATTTATTAAAATTTTTATCCTCCAGTCTCTGCCAATCTGCAATTCCACAGACATTATAGCCAAGAGCTTATATTTGGTGAAGGAATATGTCTTATGGTTAATTAATCAAACTGGTAGCTTGAAGATTTATGCACTTTAAATTTTTTATTGCATTTTTACAAATAGCAAGTAATCTGTAACCTATTACCTTCCCACTGGTCATATGCTCAACTGATCAAAAACTGTTTTATTTAATGCTGACAAGATAAAACTCAGTGAAGTTGTGTGTTTAAAAGCAGGATTGTAACATTAGTGACAAATGTGATGTGGAAACAAGTGGATCACTACCAGACACATCTCATGTCTGATAATCTGTTCAGAGTTTCATTTTCAGTGGTTTTGGGTTCTTCAATAAGCAGCAGAAGAGGATGTCATTTGAATAATTTTACTTCATCATATACTATGTCTGAGGAGATTTATAATGCACACGGTATGATGATGCAACGGCCGCTAAGGAACATATTCATCATTTTTAGATGTTTATTTAATCTTTTATCATTTTTATGCAATTGTAGGATAAATTTTTGGTATTTTCCTGTGCATATGTTCAGTCTTATGCCTGTGTGTGCTTTATACATTTGCTTTTAAATGCGGCTCTGTGTGTTTCGGATCGATGCATGTTTTCAAAAACACACACACCTTCCTGAATATGTGGCGTGAGGTTTGATGTCCCATCAGTCCTTGAACACTGACCCAATGTCCTGTATGTGAATTGGCTATTTCTCCAGGCTCTGACAGCTGGGGGGCAGGCGTATCACTGCCTGCCTGGGCAGACAGCTGCTTCTTTCCCTCGTCTTGCCCTCTAACAGTGCAGCCTTGTGCAGTGTCCACCTTCTCCTGAATGTCAGTAGTCATGTAACTACCTCATGCTCACGTCGCAGGCTCTGCATGTGTATTTCACCTCAACCGTCAGCCCATTCACTCCTTTTTCTCCCAGAGGACTGGTCTGTTTATCTGTCACGCATTTGCACCTCTTCTTTGTTTATGTTTCCCAGCGTCTACTTTCTGCAAGAATGCCAGCAGGTTATAAACTTTACCACTGGAGAATGAGAACTTCGCTGTATAGTAAACATCTCGCCGCATTCCCACATCCACAGACACGAGTCATAATTCATCCTATACACTAAAATATTCATCTCAGTAAAACAACCTTGGTTTTTATTGTATATTGCACTGATTTGTCACACTGTCTTCACTAACAAAGCAGTAAAAAAGGCTCAGCACACACTATCATTTCTTGGGCGTTAAATAGGAACACATATTTGACTTCAAAGATACGTTGAGCTCCTTTGTGGGATTGAGGGGTGTGATATTCTAACCTCATATTTAGGAATGCAGCTTGTGTTTATTTTTTTTATGAAGGAAATTATCTTGTGGGTGAAAAATAAGCACCTTGGACATGGTTGAACTTGCATTCACAGGCATGACACCATGTCAAGTCCAGTCAAGGAATGCAGAGGAATGCTAATGCAGAAGGCACTTAAACCAAGGCCCACATCAAGACACGAGGGATGGGCTGATGCTGTCAGGTTGTCTTTAGAGGAGCAAGAGCTGCAGGAGGATCAGTCACACTCTACTTACAAAATGACTGATCTCAGGGGTCAAAGGCAGTGCTATAAAGGCTCGGAGAGGAATAAAGATGCATCAGGGTAGCGGTGTGGGGAAATGCAACGATTTATCCTTCAGCATAAAGATGGAGGAGAAACAGAAGCACAATGGAAGAAAATAAAATACTGCAAAAATCTAAATCTTACCAAGTGTATTTTTCTCATTTCTGTCAAAATATCTCATCACACTCAAAATAAAACATAATCACCTAAAGAGTAACTTTTCAGTGAGATATAAAACTTATTTTTAGACAATAGATCTTGAAAATCTTATTTCAAGAAATCTTACCAAGATAATTTTCACTTGTTCCATTTTGAGATTTTTTTGCTTGAATTAAGCAAAAAAAAAAAAAAAAATCTTGAAATAAGCAAAAAAAATCTGCCAATGGAACAAGTGAAAATTATCTTGGTAAGATTTCTTGAAATAAGATTTTCAAGATCTATTGTCTAAAAATAAGTTCTTGTATCTCACTTACAAGTTACTCTTAAGGTGATTATGTTTATTTTAAGTGTGATGAGATATTTTGACTAGAAATGAGAAAAATACAATTGGTAAGACTTTGATTTTTTGCAGTGAATATCAATCAGGCATAATAGAAAGAAATTAATCCTGCCTCATGTTTACTTTCATTTATACCAAATGATCAATTAGTCTGTGATGAATTTACTGAAGGATAAGGCCATTCATAATAATGTTCTAAATATGAAACATAACTGCAAATTGAAGAAATTTGTACCTTCTGTGAATCTGGGAAAATGGAAAGCATTTCCAATTAAATATGCTGTTCTATATAGTTCTTTTTGTGCACCTTATTAGAAAATGTAGCAAAAATTAGGAGCCAAAGAACAGAAGAAAAAAAAAAATCTTGATTTCACCAAAGAAAATGAAGATCTACAGGGGTTGGACAAAATAATGGAAACACCTTCACCTCAAGATGATAATGCCCCAATCCATACAGCTAGAATTGTTAAAGAATGACATGAGGAACATTCTAATGAAGTTGAGCATCTCGTATGGCCGGCACAGTCCCCAGACCTCAACATTATTGAGCATTTATGGTCAGTTTTAGAGATTCAAGTAAGACGTCGATTTCCACCGCCATCGTCTCTAAAAGAGTTGGAGGGTATTCTAACTGAAGAATGGCTTAAAATTCCTTTGGAAACAATTCACAAGTTGTATGAATCAATACCTCGGATAATTGAGGCTGTAATTGCGCAAAAGGCGGATCTACACCATATTAAATTATATTTTGTTGATGTTTTAAGGTGTTTCCATTATTTTGTCCAACCCCTGTACTGTCCTGCAGAACAAATGAACAGATTCACTTTGAAGTTGGATAAAGTCAAGTAGTCCTAAAATGCAGATTCTCCCTGGAAACGTATGCTTCAGAATGTGAATGTTACTATAACAACTAGGCCACTGTTGATTGAGATTACATTAATAAGTTCAAGAGATTCATGATTTTTTTTTAAACTCTAACACTGTTTATAAATGATTTTGGGATTTAATACAGATTGTAGTGAATAAATTATATGATCAAATAGATAGTACATGTAGTAGCTGAATTAATTCTGTTGGATATCTTTCTTTTTCTTTCCCTTCAATAATCAGTGCTGCAAACCTGCTCTGTGAAAAGCAATATAACATAATGCACCTCTGCCCACACATACAGCAGATTGTGAAAGGAATGATTAAATAAGAATGAAGACTCTGAAGCTGGAAAATGCTTGTATGTCAGGCCAGGTCTTTAAACTTTGATCTCTCATAAATGCAAATCCTTCCCAGAGGTTGTTTCTTTCACACACATGTGAGAGCATGTTTTCTCAGTTTCATCTACCTTGGAAGCGTTAAAATGAAAATGCTTCATAGATGTGTGTGTGTACAGATGAGTGTGTCAGATTGTTTTTCTACGTGTTATGCATGAACGTTTGGTGATTTGTTTGGTGCCAATACCAACTGGTTTATCCTGCTTTTGCAGATCTCTCATTTTGAGGCGACGTGTTCATGTGATTGCTGGCTTCACCCTCTCTCTTCTACACTTCATTTATCATCGACCCTTTCTTTTGAAAAGCAGAAACATGTTTGCTCCATTGTGTTGTGCACCAAAACCTTCTTGTGTAAATCCCTGCATGAGTGTGAGAAAAAATGCCCAGGTCATCATGATTGTGTATATGATTTCCAAGGTGACAGTGATTTATCGTTGTGCTACTTTTACCGCACCTCCCCCTCTCTTTAATTTTCTGTCTCTTGCTTTCTTTTTTTTTTTTTTTTCTGCTCGGCCTTTCCTCTCTCACGTGAATTTGGAATGTAAACGATCACCCTCAGGGTCAAAAGGAAAAGGTCACCCATTTTCATGCACTGCTTAATATGCAAATCAGAAGGCAAATACCAGAATCATACACTCAGTAGACACACAATTAAAAGACCTAGATTCCTCATAGTGAACGAGGTGGAAGAAATGATAATTACTTTAATTTCTTTCCACATGCTAAAGCAAACAGTTAATGAAGCATATGTGTAGCTGTAAAACATTTTTTTTGTTTTTGCCTCCTGATGTTGGATCTCACTCTGCGATACTGCTTCAAAAGATTTACCAGTACCTGCTGTCATTCCTGTTTACGCGCCGGTTTGAAGAATTTCTCTGCTCCCCTACAAAGTGTAAATATCAGGTGCATGAAGGTATGCAGTTGTGTGTTTATGGAGCTTCCTGCAGAGTAGATTGGGGTAATTACACATCTAAAGCCCCATCATAACAACACACACTTTGTCCCACCAAGCGGGTGTGTAGCGGGGGGATGGGGTTATGGAGTGCATTTGGTTTAAAGGACAACATACGGCACAAGATTAGATTTAATAATGATTATGATAATAAGAGTTTATTTTCTGTGTAGTCCAGTGTTACAAAGTGCTTTACACAAACACATATAGATGTTTATATAAAAAAATAAAAACAGGCAGGTAAATCTACTCTGCAGGAAGCTCCATATAAGGGAATATTTTTCACAAGATATAGGGATGAGGGTTATTAATTGTCACCATATGTTCACCGTTGTTTATAATAATAATAATAATAATAATGGATTGGATTTATATAGCGCCTTTCTAGACACCCAAAGCGCTTTACATTATTGACCCATTATTCATTCATACTTATGTATATATTCTTTCTTTCAGTTGTTTATTATTTATTTATTCACCAGCACAACTAAGAAACGTATAGGTAAAAGATATATGTGTGTATGTGTACTTGTATGTTGTAGGTATATGTATAGACGTGTGTACTTATGTATGTGTTATGGATGAATGAGTGCGTGTGTGTGAATAGATATATAAATAAAAAAGAGCAATGTAAAAGGAAGAGGGACATATATGTTATTAATAATATTTTACGGAGAGGGGATGTGATTAAATAAGTTGCACTTCTTTCCATCCCTTTCCGGGCATGTAAATGGAACTATTGCACTGTTCTTCTGTCTAAGGTTGTTATGATTGCTGATATGTATTATTATGCATGTTTTGCTTGGTCGCATTTATGTTAAATTTCATTGCATGTTCAGAATAAATCACTAAATCAATCAATCAATCAAATCAATCAGTAGAAGAGGGATAAAATGTAAATGAGGGTAAGATTAAAAGGCATAAAAATACAACAAATGCAAAAATGTTAAATAGTGTATGACTAAATTGTAAAATTAAGACAAGTACAGTGCAAGCCAATTGTTAAGAAAAAAATATAAGAACTAGAAAAGCACTTGGAGAG